>NW_009632771.1:43135-62334 GCF_000690535.1 Cariama cristata | reverse complement strand
CCGTCCAAGCGGCCGCCGGGGGTCCCCCGGGCTGCGCCCCCACCCCCCCTGCCGCTACAGCCCTGGCTGCAGCACCACAGCTATTCTGCATCAGCTGGAACAAACGCGTTTTGCCTTGTAGACACAGCCACCGAGGACAAGGGTGTCCCTGAAACATTTCCTCTCTTTGTCCCTTATCTGATCCCAGCTACTTAGAGCCAGAATTATTTCTAGATTTTTCCTTGCTAAGTTGACCATGATGATGACAATAGCACCACTTTTATATAATAGCCTATATTCAGGTCTAGACTAGTTAATTTAAGCACCCAGCTCTAGAGCATATGTGCCTACACCTGACATGTATCACAGTAAGTGAGCAATACAGTCCTGATAAATGACACAACATGTTTCCCTCTACTCTCAGTGAAGAGGCGTATGTGCCTATGAAGAGCTCCAGGAGAAAAACCAAGCACCCTAAGCATATATTTCTCTATATGACTGAACAAAGAGTCAATGTAAATGCTGTGTGACTCCATCCCAGCTGAAACCCAGGTCACCTCTCCTTCTCAGAAGAGGACCCACATTCAGAAAGATGGGTATTTTTGCACAGCAATGTAATTGTCAGAACATGTGCAACGTTAAGACTGTACTCACAATAAGACATTTGTGAAACCATCATCTATTTCATCATAATGACCCGCCTGCAAAGAGCAGGTTCAAATGGCACAGATTAAAGTGTTAGCTGTCCTTTTTAGCTTGTCTACACTAGGAAAATTATAATTTCTGTAGGGGGTAAAACAGCATTAGCACTGGAAAGGAAATATAAAATTACTTCGGGAGCTATGATTCTAATTACAGTCAGTGGAATAGGGAAGAGAATAGAATAGGAAATACAAATACAAAGGGAGTATAAATAGCGTTCCCTCTTAGGACAGTACTATTTATCTTACTGTGACTGTAATGTTGCTTTATTTTCTTAACTTCCTGCTTTGGAAACCAGCCACTAAATAAAAAGAAAATGTGGTTTTGTAATCTGAGGATGGGTTTTTTTTCAATTTTTAAAACTGGAGAATCCAAAGCAATGATTAATTTAAAAAGCAGGTTGGAGAAATTGATTGATTCCAAATTCTTTTTCAGGAAAAAAAAAAAAAGTAATTCCTTTCCAAATAAAAATAATTTAAATTAATGGTGAATACTAGGATCAGTTTCCCTTTCTCACACATTCATTTTTGGCCTGGTTTTGCCACTCTCACATTCATAAGCAGAGTTGTCACTGGGGTAAATAATACTGAAACTGACATCTACTCATAATGTAAAGTGTTACTTATTTTCAGTAGGGATATCGTAATTACCTAAATACCTATATAGAAAAAGAAGAAAAGAAAAAACAGGTTTTGAAACCAATTCCTTAAAGAAAACGTGTAAACCTCTGATTAATGAGTAAGTGTGATACGGTCGCCTAAACCTACAGCCCTGTTGTGACTGTAGGCACCGCAGGATAGCCCAGTGGGTGTCTGGCTTCCATGCCAGAAGCAAATCCCCTGTGGGCTCTGTGCTGTGTTTCCCAGCACTGAGCGGACATGTTTGGTACCTCAGGGCATCTCAAATGGCTCCAAATGCTTTTGTTTGAGAAATTGGACCTCTCCCATAGAGTCATCATTCCACATCCTTATTTTTAAAAACACTTCCTAACTTCTTGAAACCCAGTACTTTATTTGTACTTCGGGCCCGTTCAACACACAGTAATCTAATGTTGCTATAGCACAGGTAATAGCTGTGTCTCTGCTGCTAAATCAAAAGTCATTTGGCACCAATCGGTTTGGGCCCTCCTGAGAAGATTTGTCTTGGAGACAGCTAGTTGGAGCAGTACAACACAGAGTCAAAGAGCTATTCGTTCACCAGCGTGGATGATCACAGCTCTTGCACTCAAACCCACTCCCTAACCTCTTCCCTTTTGCCGTGTATGCAGATACACACAAACACACACACATGCAGCCCTATGTATGCATGCACACACACAGACACGCATGCATCATACCCAAGACCCAAAGAGTCCAAAACTTGCATGAAACTTCATGAAGTCATGGTGTGGTACTGGGCTGTGGTATTTCCACAATGAGATGCTGGACGGCTGTGATAGTGACATTCTAGAAGCTGTTTGATCCATGGAGCACTAAAATCAGATCATCATGTAGGAAAGCCTGTTTCCTCTCTGAAAGGCAGAAAAATGTGTTCTTTTAGAGTAGACATCCATGAACCTCCAGGAAAGAGAAAGAAGGAAATAATATCTTGTCTCATCTACCTTCGTAGTCAGTGGAGAGCGACAAGTCTGCTGACGGGATGTCTAGCCCATCCATCCATCCATAGTTTAGGATGTATCAAACATGCATCTGAAGGTCCCTGTCTCTCTCCACTGACCGTAGAGGGACCCTGTTGGGTAACTGTAGATTAAAGACCTGACTTTTGGATGAATAAAATAGGTGAGAGAGTTCCCACATTTGACTGAATTTGCATATTGATAAAACTGCCTGCAATGTTTAGATCAGTTGAGACAGAAAAGAGCAAATCTTCCCATGGATCTGGACCTCTGTGGAGCTGTACTGGCTGCGGGTGCCCAGGGCTGGCAGTGAGGGGGCTGCAGGGCGGGCTCTGTGAGGAGAGGCCCGGGCTGCTCCATACTGGACACAGCCGGTTCCAGCCGGTTCCAATGGCCCCACTGCAGGGCACGGCTGAGCCCCTCAGCCAAAGTGGTGGTGCCTCAGGGAAAGTGTGTTTAAGAAAGGGCAAAAACCCCACAGAACAGAGAGTGGAGAAGGGGGCAAAAAGAGTGAGGAACGACAGAGGGAACACCAAGGTCAGAGGAGGGGAGGAAGCGCTCCAGGCGTCAGAGCAGAGATTCCCCTGCAGCCAGCCCCTGGAGAAGATCACAGTGGAGCCGGTATTTCCTGCACCACACCAGAGCAGGCTCCTGAAAGGAACTGCAGCCCATGGGAAGGACCCACGCTGGAGGAAGGGAAAAGTGTGAGGAGGAAGGAGTGGCAGAGGGGAGCTGTTATGGACTGACCACAACTTCCGTTCCCTATGCCCCTGCACCATTCCTGGGAGATGAGGTAGAGGAGCTGGGAACGAAGGAGTGAAGTTTAGCCTGGGAAGAAAGGGAGGAGGGGGAAGGTGTGTCAGTTTTAGTCTTTGTTTCTCACCATCCTACTCTATTTTAACTGGCAATAAATTAATTTTCTCCGTGTAGAGTCTGTTTTGCCCGTAACAGTAATTGGTGAGTGATGTCCCTCTCCTTATCTCAGCCCATGAGCATTTCCATCCTGTTTTCTCCTCCTTGTCCTGTTGAGGAGGCGGAGTGAGAGAGTGGCTGGGTGGGTGTCTGGCAGTCAGCCAAGGCCAGCCCACCACAGGAGGTTAGGGTGTTCATACCTGTCATAAAACATAACTAATTCAGAGTCCTTCAAATTCCCGCTGATCTAGCAGGAGAAAACAAACATAAAAGCCATTGCAAGAATATAAATGGAATCAGTGTGCGCTGTGCTTATTATAAAGTGATGAGATACAGTGCCAGGAGGTGGAGCAATCAGGAGTTGCACCAGTCTGGGCCAAAACACTGACCCAAACCATTAAGTACTTCTTGTTTAACACTGAAAATTTTCTGTAGTTTTAGGAAGAGAACATCATAACCTACTTTCCTCAATATGCTGGAGCTCATCCTCATTTTCATTAGGCCCATTCACGATTGCAAGATAAATAGAAGTGCCATAAATAGAACTGTATTGGCGTAAACATAATTTCTGTACTTGGCACTAGACTTAGGTAAACAACCATGCACTTCCAGCAAGCCTTAATGTTGGAGCGTCATCATTTCACACTGTCAATGCAGTCTTCTACAGTTAGGCAATTTAAATCTGAGGCAGGCTGAACCAACCTTTGGGGTTGTCTGCTTTCCTCCACTGATTACAGAAAGTGCTTCATACAGCACCACTCCTCACTTGTGCATCCCTGGTGCTCAGGGTGGGAAGGCAGGTCGGGATTTTGGCTGCAGCGTGCCTTTGGGGATGTGCAGACCTGGGGCCTCACAGGCCAGGCAAGTCCCCAGCGCTCCACTACCTTGTAGCTGCCCTGTACTGCAGCAGAGCAGGCTGGCTCTCAAGCTGTTGACACCGACAGTGGTGATCCACAACACACGAGCTGACAGTGGGAGAGACAGGTGCTCCTGCCCACTTTTTCTGGCTCCCACTGAATTCCCAGGGCAGCAGGAGCCAAGACTTGTACCTTGCACAGAAGAAAGAGAGCAGTTGCAAGGCAGCAATTCCTTGCTGTCAGGAACAGACAGAGGGAGACGGATGTCATCTTCACAGCCTGTCAGTAGCCATGGCATTGGGTTCTCCAGGGTTTCCAGCCAGTTCTCACAGTTTGAAGCTGTGGATATTAGCACAGAAGTCATTTACAAGGCGGCACCTCCAAAGTCAGCTTTCAAATGTTACGGGTTGCTGAAATTACAGAATTCACAAAGATTAACGAGTATAATGCCACACAACTTTCTCCTAGAAAAAGAAAAACCACAAGCAGTCTTTAAAGAATAATGAAGATGTAATACAACATCTAAGAGTTTGTTTGTTTGTTTGTTTGTCATAACTGGAACTCCTACACCTTAGCTGAATCCACGTGGATGTGCCTGGGACTGCCATTAAATTCAGCGTATAGAGGGGTCTTTTGAAGGGTGTCCTGTCCATATAGAATCAGTTGCAGGTCTGAGGACATGAACAAGACCTGGTATTTATTTGCAAAGGAAGTAACTTTCCTGCACTGAAAAACACACACTGAAAGTTTAAGCAGTGCATTTGTGATTTTTTACCTTGTTGTGTAACTCCAGTTTGTGAGTTAACTTTCTCCGCAGAATTTGCAGACTCTTTCAATGGCAGTTCTGTTCCCAGTGAAGCATGCAGCAAGTAGTTAATCATTAATTCTTCATGGTTCATATTTGCTGTCTGCTTTACTGCATATAGTTTGATATAGTTCCTTCCAATAGACTTAATGCTGTCATTAGGAGTCACATGCCGGATCTTTATCTGAACTATTATCACAGCCCAGACAGAGCATTACAGCCTCCCTTTGTAAGCCAAAGTTACGGAGTTCAGAAAGGCTTAAAACTTAATAAATACTATGGTTTTTATGGTAATGGAACAGCTGCAGTGGCAGACTGACACACACACCCCCCCGACTGAGCCTGCCTAGTTGTCGTAAACAGGTGCACCTAGAAGCTAAAGCTTTTATTTTTTTATCCATGACACTAATTTCATTGTCAAAGTCTAGCTTGGCAATTGTCTGTGTGTTAGGATAATGTAAAGGAATCCAGACACATGTGGTGAACGAAATTCCTGGCTCTTGCAAAGGGGGTGAATTTTTAAAATGAAATTGCAGTTATCATTGTACAGACAAAACAGCTGGCCACTTGCAAAAAAACCTATATATATATTGTTATTACTGGAAATAATAAGCTGTATGATATGGGGAGACTGCCCTCAGAATAATAAAAATCATCACAAAATGGTGTGAATTATGGTACGTAGTGTTCATTCTAGGTACATTCTAGGAAGCTCTGAAGCTTTATTTTAAGATCTCAGACATAGTCTGGGATCAGATTCATATGTACTTTGGAAGAACTAGTTTCTGACTGTGCTAAAGTGCACCAGTGGGAAGGCAGAGGCATTTGAAAACTTCAGCTCAAGGGCCTTAGATCAGATCACTAGGCCTGTGGCTAACCTATTCAACCACACTAGAAAGATTTTCCTCCTCCTCGTTGTACACTAGTCTGCTTATTTCTTGGAAGATAATATCTAAGATCAGGACCAACAGTAAATAATTGTGTTTGGCATTCCCATTTGTTGACACCTTCTGTAGCGGATGGGTGAATTTAACTTAACATTGGATGAGTCACCTCTCACAGGAGTGTTTTCTCCCTTCCAGCCACTTTTGGAGAGTCTGCTTAACAGGATGTGATGCCCCAAAAAGGCCAAGTGAAATCTGAATAGATTACTGTGAAACCACCAAAAAAACCTCTTTGCATCACTACACCTTCTATAGGCTAATAAGTTCAGCTGAGAAGCAAAAGATATGAGCCTGGGTGGAGTTCTCTGTTAATACAGCTATGTATTCCATACATAACCCAGCAAGATTATCCAGGGTGGCTTCCAGTATCTCTGCATGACACTGAACTGTGCCATACACACATACGCTCAGCCCATGGCTTTTAAATGGGCAGGTTTCTCTTGCTTCAGGTAATAAAGGGCTTTTCCTCATCCATGTGGAAAATCCCATAGAATATAATAGAGATGAAGCTAATAAAGATGTAGAAAAATGTTCTGCAGAAATAAATTTAGAATTAGATCATTTCTGAAAGTCTGTAAGTGGTCCAATAAAATTCAACACAGGTTTACATCTCTGCTTTAGAAATTGATGAGTTGATTGAAAAGTGAATATTCCCTTTAAATTCCATAGAGTTTTCCTCTGATGACTAGAAATTGTATAGAAATAGTCATGTCTTTTTAGGATTCATATTATCCCAGCCAGATGCTGAACACAGAGTTTCCGAAGACAGTTTTTGTCACCCTTCTTTTATAGAGTATTTCTTGGCTTCAAAATTGGCAGCTATGACCTGAGCATTTATGGAGATGTCACAATCAGGCTTCCTCTGCTTGATATCTGGAAAAGTCATCTTTACTTGCCTTCAAGAAATTAAACTTTCCAGACAATTTCCCTATAGCGAGACAAGGTATGGACTTGTAATGTCTCAAAATTGATTTAGAGATATTGCTAAGAGAATGCTCTTAATAATCTTCAACCAGAGTAGTTTTGCATAAAGCCCACTGGAGGGTGGCCAACTGGGTTTGAACTTCCTTGTGTTTAAGTCCAAAATGTTCCACACATTTTTCAGAAACTAGTCTATCAAACAGTGGTCTGCTGTCAGATTTGATAAAAGTTACTTACCACATGTGCTCAGTATATGATCCAAAACAGGAAGCACAGCATCCGATGAAGTAGATGACAAAATGCCAACAGCGGATATCTGGAATACGCATTCCTCAAAAAGAAAAAATATTTTGCCATTGGGCAATAGTTCACAGAAATCAGCTGCAATTGTCTCCTTTCACTTGGTGCTCGTCAATTCAGATATTTGAATTGTTCTGAGAGCTTTCTCCACATCCCTTGAAATTACTGAAGAAAATGATAATGATTAATCTCTTCTTCTGCCAGTTTGCCAATGAGTGAAGAATATAATTTCCCTTTAACACTTCTTCAGTGTGCACTGCAGATTTACGAATTCAGTATAGGCTGCAATTTGGATTTATTTCAGACAAATTTTTAAAACATATATGCTTATTTTTCAATCTTTAAATGTTTTAGTCTTCCCCATAATCCCTATCTCACAAACCAAGATTACAATTTTTGTGATGTATTCTGAGATTGGCAAGGCCCAGCAACTTTCAGCATTTCTCTGATGTGTTAAATGTCTTAAGCTCAGTTCCTTGCTCTCTCCCTTTCAGGGACTAACATTTTGATTAACATCACACAGGTGTGCTCTGGAAACACTTGACCCTCCTGTGACTTTCTTTTGTCAATGTTGTAAAAGATTCGTCGGGTCCTTTCCGTTCCTGGTCCTGACAAAATAATCAGAGAATCGTAGAATTATTATGGTTAATACATTAATATGTATACATTATACATATTTTTTATTTATAGATAATTACTACCTAGATAGAATAGAAACAAAAGTCCCAGACATTCAAGTGACAAGGAGAGCAAAGGGCCCAACTGTGGTTTTTATAGGGCCCAAGTGCCAGCTTTGGCTGTTTGCAGAGAGCAGGGTCCACACGCACCTGGAGTGGCCAGAATGCATCTATTTATAGTGCTTACCATTCTCTGTTTGTTTGTTGGGGGTCTTTTCAAATACAGAGGGCCTGAATTTGACCACATTCAATTCCTTCTTTTATGTTACCAATATTTTTCTCTTCAGTATTCTCTTGTCTCAATTTTGCATTTCAGTAAGTACCAATTGTTGGTTTTCTCTGTTATTTCCAGTACTTCACTTATTTTGTTCCACTTTTCCCTGCTTCTTTTACAATCCTTCCCCAGACCTTTTGTGTCCAAGCCTGTTAAGTATACAGACAGCTATGACAATATAGCACTAAGAAGAATATAACATGTAAATAAATCTGTTTCCCAGAAATAACTGTATTTCTTTTGGCTGTTCTGAGACATGACAAATCTAGTTCTACTGGTGCCACCTAAAGTGAAGGGTTACTATATTTGCTTTCACTGAAGCCAATATAAACCAGAAGTAAATTAGAACCGTTAGCCACGCTAATGAAATTGGCAACCCTTGCTGACAGTAGCAATGGGAAAGGCAAGTGCAATACACGATGATGCATGTGCCCCAGCTCCTTTACAGATTAAGATGTGACTCACAAATCCTGGAGTCACCAATCTGGCAGCAATACAGCCTGGTGAGGGGAAAAACAAACTCCTTACCCAAGGATAGATTACATTGCACATTAAGATTTAGTTTTGAGGCAGGCTTTTACAAATTGTTTTATTATTTTTCCTCAGTTCCTGCAGGAAGACTGTCTGGCTGAAAGATAAAGAAAAGAATAATAAGAAAATTTAAATTAATTAGCCAGAACTACCAGAAAAGTTCCTGTCAATCTCCAGACTCTGGGTTTTCAATCCTATTTAAGAAGTCAAGCAGGCTCTGCTCAGAGGTTCAGCTACCAGCTCTAAATGATTACCCCAGAAACAGGGAGCATTTGAAATAAATGGAACAGCTGTCTGTATCGCCTCAGCTATAAAAGAGACTGTATTTCAATAAAGAAACACAAATAATGAAGTATTTTCTCGGGCTATGGTAGGAGGCAGTTGGGAGCTTTTCCCTTTCAGCCTGCTGGTTCCCTCTGGAGCTTAGGGACCACCTGTTCCAAGGAGCTCCTGGGGCTGAATGGCTGGAAGGTGGATTTCCTTCTGAAACAAAACCAAAAGGCATGGAAGATGCCAGCACTCCAGAGTGAGGGAAGGCTCGCTATTGTTGTTGCTTCAATTGTTTGAGGTTTTTTTGCTTCAAATAGAAGGGTGATTTCAGCTAAATATTATGTGCTTGCTTCGGGCTTGTGATTTTTTTGGTGATTTGTCCTCGTGCTTGCATTTTTTGTATCTATTTCAAAAAAGGTCAGTGGAATAGTTTCTCTAACAGACAAGGAATAAGGAACAAACCTGAAAAAGGGTTTTCCCCTGACCCTCGTTTACACTGAGCTGTTTTGAGTCATCTGACTCATGTGACAATGCCTAGGCCAGCGCAAACACCTGTTTTCTGGGGCACAAAATGTCACCATATAGCAGTTAGTTTTGCAGCCTGACACAGATATGCATTTTGTCATTATTTTAAATGAAATGAAGCCTTCATGTTTAAAAGAATAAATGTTTGCGTTATTTCTGAGCTGGGAGGAAGGATTAGAGAAGAAATCTTTCTATCACCTTTCTTCACTTCCAGTTTTCTGCTGTCTACTGGGACAGAGCCAGTACGATACAGCATAGCCTCTGCTCAAAGTATAAGAAATGACAAATCATGACCTCCCTCTGCTACCATCCTCATCAAGTAAGGTGCAACCTAGGATACAATTGACATCCAGAGATGCACCTCTGGGAGACAGAGTGACTCCAAGGAGGTTCATGGCTATGTGGTTTATGCAGTTCATTATGAATTTTCAAGGGAGAAATTCCACATTCTGGATGAGGAAGAAGAAATGGCCATATTGTTTTTACAAAAATAACTTTTAGTTTTCCATTTAAAAAAAAAATAATTCTTCAAAGCATGCAAGACTTTCATTAAAAAATAAAACTTGTTTTTAAAGCATATTAAAAGCGTTAACACAGTGCCTGCTGCCAGAAGAGCCCCACTGCAGTGCTGTTGAAGGGAGGAGGACAGCATCGTTATTTATGAGCGTCTGCACTCTCTCAGCCTTTCATGAAACCCTAATTTTATCTGGCAGCTCTTAAGAATGTCTGAGAAACTGAGTCCTTTGTTACCACAGCATCCATCTAACTTCTGCACCTAAAAAGACATGGACGTTTTTTCATAAATAAAGAAGACCAAACTTTCTGACATTAATGTCACACTACTGTTTCAGGCCTTAAACCTTCAGGGTCCTCTCTCTAGGCAAGCACTAACAAGTGCCCCTTTTTGCTCAACCTCCATCTCTAGCTTTTACGATAATTTTGCTGAGAACAGGATCAAGCCTCAGTCATCTGTTTTCATTGGGGGAAAAACAAGACAAAACAAAACAAACAAAACCCCTGTATTACTCTCTGACAGGAGTAGAAGTAAGCCCAAGGGGGTTATTTTTCTCCCATTAACTTTCTCTAACCTCATCCCTCCGTCATTTTCTTTCTCAGATTTACTCCCAAACAGTTCGTGCATATGTGTGCATGCGCCTGTGTGTTTATCTTGTGGTATATATGTGTATACGTGCACATTTATCCGTGTAATGAAAAGGAATCTATCTGTTCAGATAATTTGCTGTTGTTTGCAACATGATACAGCTAGTCCTTTTGACTTCAGCGTGAATAAACAGCCTGATCCTGTAAAATAGGCCTTTTCTCTCCCAAGAGCTTGTTCCAAGATTGCGGAACCCAGGCTAGCAAAGAACATCTGCAACAGTTAGTGGAAACCCTAAGAATTCTTGTGAATAAATAGATTGGAAACTAAGTTGGAAATTTCTCAGTGAGATATAAATTTTAAAAAATGAAATCCAGTTGAAGTACCCGATTTCCCTGGGAGAATACAAGTCTAGCCAACCCAAGTCTAAAGACATATGGTAGTGATCACTGTATGCTGTTTCCAGTTTATCATCAAAAACAATCATTGCAAAATTATTGTCATTTGAATTTAGCTTCTAATAAAGAAATGTTACACTTTTTATCATAAGTTTGATTGCAAACCTCCTTTATAATGAAGATGTCAGAAAAAGAGGAAACTGCATTTTTTAAAACTTCCTCCATATTTTTCCCTATTGCCACACATAACGAGAATCCTAGATGAACATTAAGTGTATCAGTAAAAGCCACCAATGACAAGCAATACAAATCAGGTAGATTTAAGGGCTGTAATTCAAGTTTTACATCAGTCTGCTTTTCAAAATATTCATGGTGGTAACTCATTGCAGATCAGACTCAGTGAAAAAACTCTTTTCAAATGCTGAGATCCCTTAACTATTTAGACTTTCACTTTTATACTCTCTCTTTTCTTAGATGTGCCTTTTGCATTTCTGTTGCATGCTCAGTCTCCCAGATACTAAGTTAACACAGTCCCCTAGAGACCATCTTCAAATTTTTTGATACTTACCACTGGCAGAGTGTTATAAAGTAAAACATTTGGGTTATATAGATTATAAGCTAATAGATAGAAGTTACCAGCTTCGTGGGAAATACTTCGGTCTTATAAAAAAAAAAAGCAATATTGTTTGGCTTGATTTAGTATAGCTTTGGTACGTAGAATAAATCATTTGCAGCTGGCTTACCCATGCACATGCTCTGGGGGTGAGGAACACATGCATGTTATCAATTCATTATTTGTGCTGCAGATCGTTACCACTTATGTGCTGGACAGCGACATCACTGTCTACCCTACATCTGAGGGTATAACGTTAATGGCAAATAGATATCAAGCTGTTGGGAAGAAAGCAAAAGCTAGACTGTGGTCGGATTAACATTTGATTGCCTAAACAGTACAGCTTTGAACGCATGGGAAAATTTGCCTAGTGAGCAAGCTGGATTTTTTTAAAAAACATAAAGCCTGCCAAGCTCCTAAACCTAAGGGGGAAAAAAGAGCTTGTGGAGAACTTTAATTAAAGTAAATGGAGAAATCTCCCCTCCTTCTTCTGACAAGAACTTAAATATGCTATTTTAACTCTATGCTCATACTGGCTCTTTTTCTCTACCAAAAAAAAAGGTTAAGCAAGAAATTTTCACAAGTGTTTTCTGGTGTTCCAGTCTGTATTTCCCCTTTTTTTGCCTATTATGGTGAAGAGGAGAAAGCCTTTTCAAGTGAATACTTACCCAAATTGTTCCACAAGACCTAGTGTTTCTCATAAATATGCACATGTACTAAGTGTTTACTCAGTTTAGTCTACTTTGGAGGCAGTATGAAGAAGTTTGTTCCCACTCTTTGCTGTATGGGTACAGACTACCGAAGTGACTGTACTAAGGATGCCCTCTACTGAGAAAAACAGGATAGAAATCTAAATATGAGAGCTACAGAGAATCTTCACTAGCCTAGCACAAGTAGTAAAAGACTGATTGCTTTCAGGACTAGATAACATTGAGCTTTATTTAATTTTTCAATTTGAGAACCATTCCGATGAGGATGTGCACAAACTTTGCCACACAATTATAGGTTATAACTATACTAGTAAATTGAACTGGGCCAGGGAATGTTCTCGAACAATTTGTTGATCATTTGTACTGTTCAAATGTAAGAAAGACCTCCACACAACTTTGTCTGACATCAATTCACAGCTTCCCAAACAATTTCTGGGCATGATTTGGCAGTTGGCACAGGCCAGTGTCCATCCTGAGCAGGGTGGAGTTGGCCAACTTGTTTTGGGTGGCCTAGGCAGTTTAATACTATAGATACACAGTGCTCTATACTAGCTGGAATCATGTCAGAAAATGATCCTAGGCAGATTTAACTTATCAGTATAGATGTAGCTTTAGAAAACAGGGATACAGAGAGTCTGATAAGATCATCTGCTTCTCGCAGTGGAATGGATCATGCATGACAAACGCTCACTGCCCCTGACAGATGTTTGTCATCTAGTTCTCAAAAACCTCCAGGGACAAAGATCCCATAATCTCCATTGGCTGCTCATTTAATTGATAACCATACTTGTTTTTCTTCAAATCTAACCTAAATGCACCCTACAGCAATGTTAGGCAGCTATTATTTTCCTAACCTTGTGGAATGAAAGAAATGAAATGATGAGTATGTTCTAAAGCTACCTGTTTCTTTCCACTAACAACAGAATTAGTCCGGGTTTACTAACTCCTACTGAAATATTTTGCAGAGAAATGCTAAAACAAGAGCTGGAGAAGGAAAGGTGATCTATTATGATTGTTTGTGAACAACTGCTAAAAAGTCTATCAGCAAATCCTGAATGCTTGAAAACACAACATCTATGACATGTTCCTGTAACAGCTACCACAGGCCTAAACAGAGCTGGATAGCTTCCTGACAATATGAATGATTTTGTTCTTGCTTATATGCTTTCATGATCAATAGCTCTAGTGCAGTTGGCTAGCACATGGGCTGCAGACATTTATGGGAAAGCAGTAAATGCTTTGCATGCTGGGAGTGTGGATCTGATGACCCCAATATTCGTGTTAAGAGGAGTCTCCTGAGGGGAAAAATAAATGTTCTGTCTGAACATGGTCTACCTGGTATTCTTACTACTATTCACAGAGTGACATACATAGTGCCAACCATTTATGAATGCACCCTCAAAAGTGACAGGCTTCATTGAGCCCATTCTTAGAGGAGTATCCAAAATACATCCTCTGACACTTCGTCATCCTCTTAGCTATGAATAAGAGACACATATAGCAAGTCTTGGCCATTGTAAGAGCTTTCTTCCTAGAGCCTGAATAGTTTCTACAGTAATAAGGAAAACATTTGTAATGGAAAGCAAAGCATTTGTGTTTTTTCAACCAGAAGGAATGCAATGCTGGGAAAATTATTTTTCAAATTATGTTACCCACATGTATTATTTACCAAGTTTTCTCCACCCTATAAAGAGGAAGGCCTGTTTTATTCCCAGTTACTGTGTCAAAAGAAGTGGCCTACTCCCCCCTTTAATGTGGGAGGAGAGAGCCCACCAGCATTTTTTCACTGACACAATCTGGGCGCTCTCCTGAGTCCCCTCCCTTTTCAAGGGTCTTTGAGGTTTTTCCGTGTCTTTTGATCCCAGAAAAGATGGAGCCAGACAGGCAAATGCTTCCCATCACTTGATGGCCTAGCCATTGTTATCTGAACTCCTTTGAAGCTGGAAACCTGAAGCTCTTATCTGTGCCATTGTCTCACCTTTCCTGCTAAGTTCTGCAGCCTTTCTTTTGCAGTTTCCTTTGACTGTCTGAGCATTCAGACAGGCACCAGTAGGAGACAAAGCAGAACCACACAGAGCTCCTGAAAGATTGCACAGATAGTTTTCCAGCATTGCCACAGAGGCAATTTCAGGGCACGAAGGAACAGTGGGGTTTTTACATGCTTAGAGGGAGTCTGCCCAAAATATCAGAAGAAAGTGATTTCTTGGTGACTATGACAAATCACACAGAGTGCATGTTGGATGGCATTCGCTGATTTCACCCTCTTTTGAATGGAATGTGCGCCTGGAAGCTGCAACACAATGGTGTGAGACTGCAGGACCCCAGAGGCTGAGGCACCCTCTCACTAGGGTCTCTGGTGACAGGGAGCCCTTAGATAAAGTTCAGACATTTGGAATTCTTTCTGTGGAAGGGTATTCTGCAATCTAGCAGCTATTTGTCTAAAAACTGAAATGAAATCAAGACTGTGTTCTGAGTTTGACAGTGTGGATTTTTTGGTATTGACATTCTGACCAGGTGACATAGAAATCTTTAGAGTTGCTTGAATAGTTGGTTATCCCGTGAGGCAGCAAGGATCAAGATTTAAGTAGATATCTTGCACAGATTAGTCTCAAATTACTTAATGAAGTGCCTATGTTAGGAAACTAGTGTCCCTTGCATTGCCCTACAGTCAATGGAGAAAGAGAGAGGGTCTACAAAATACTGTCTAGAAAACATCTCTCTCTAAAACAGTATTTTGCTGTAATGATAATAAAAAAAAAAAATACGGGTAGGACAATATTTGCAGGAAGAGGTAATATCTGTTATTTGATCAGCTGATGTGGGTGGAAGAATTAGACAAGCCTTTAGGTATAGAAACCTTTCTTCAGGTTGCAAAGAGAAGTAACAAAAGCTTTGACATCTGGAGTTGGAACTGAATACTATATCCTTTGTTAACAATTTTGGTATGCAAAGGAGGGCGTTATCAATATGAATTGTACTGAAAAGGAAGGCATCCTTAAGAAAATCCAGTATCAAATAAGGGAAGAAGGAGTGCTCGTAATTGCTGGATTTTTTTTTGTTTTGTCTCAGTAGATTTCATTTTTGTCTCAATGGCTTTGCATAATTAAAAAAAAAAGACTTCTTACTACTTATTTGTAGTACTAGTATTTTCCTAGTGAAAGCTGCAATCTCAGCTTTTTCTGGTTAGGACTGGAACATATGCAGAGAAATAACAGTTATCTCAGAAAGGAACTGTATGAATATTCACATTTTTCTTCAGTAGAATAACAAAAAAGAACAGAGAATGGGGAAGTGAGAACAGTTCCAAAAGAACCAAATAACCAAATTAAGATATTTTTGTAAAATAACCAACCAAGCTTTTGAAACAAGATTTTGGATCAATATAAAATGCTTCAATTTCCAATGAAAGATATTATTTAATTTGTAGTTTAGATAACTTCCCATCCACTTTTTAACTTTTTTATGGTTTTTTGGTGTTTGTTTAATTTAGGTCAACACTTTAAATAAAAATATCACTTCAAAATGAAAAAGTTTAATTTCAAATATGTAAAAAAAATCCATAGGTAGTCCCCTGGTAGGCTGATAGACTCATACCACAGTTTAACATGATAACTAATGCTGTGATTGTTAATCTTCTTTTCAGTTTGTCTGTTTTAATCTCTCACATCATCAGTCTTTTGCCGTCTCTGTGAGAGAGAAATGGATTTTTACTCTATGTTTCTAGAAAACCTTGCCTTAAAAAAATCCTGTTGTATGTGTAGGCCTCTTTGAAATTATAGCCATGCATATGACTTGTTAGAAGTCTTTCAAATGAACTTTTTTTGATGGACACAGGTGATTAATCCAAAGTGAAATATTTCTCAGAAATGATCTGAGTCTGACAAAGTTGTGAAGAAGCACAGATGGGTTTCAAAATCTGCTGATTCTGAAAGTTTCCATCCAAAATCTGACTGTTTGTTCCTGTCCTTTTGCTTGCCTTGCTGATAGGCTACCAAGTAGATTGCTGCGGAGGTGACCCTGAAGGTTGCCAGCCCTTCATCAGCTCATATGGTAGATAAATAAACACTGTTAAATATATCATTCCCAGACAGTGATGCCTATGCCTAGAGCCACATGGTACAAATGCTGCAAGTAGCATATATCCACACTGTCCAGCTTTACCCTCTCTGGAGAAGACCGTGTCCACTTGTCATATGTCAGTAAGTTACTTCTGAGCCCCTTGAGTTTGCCTGTGTGCCTAAAACACAACATGCTAAACACATGCTGACTAATAAGCCCAGAAAATCCCTGGTACTTAAGAGAAAAGCTAGGATTGCAATGGAAGTGCATTATTTTGCAAAACTGTCCGAATGCCAGCAGGACATTCATTGCTTAGACAAGGAAGATG
Organism: Cariama cristata; assembly: GCF_000690535.1. NCBI lineage: Eukaryota > Metazoa > Chordata > Aves > Cariamiformes > Cariamidae > Cariama > Cariama cristata. The sequence goes on along the minus strand of NW_009632771.1, from coordinate 45,815 downwards.
GCAACACAAGCACTACCTTAAACGACCTTTCTTAAGTAGAGTATTTGCTTATGTCACAGCGGAACATCAGTAGATCATGAAAACAAGTGGAATATCATTAATTTTAAGCTGGACACATGCACAGGCTAATACAATGTCAAATACAACAACACTAACACTGTAAGAAAAGTCCAAGCTGAAGAAATAAAACAGATGAAACTCAGGCATCTTTCAAAACTAAGTTTATACCCATAAGGGGAATTTATACAATGTATGTGAATAATACATTTGGAAAGCAACATCATTCATTACAGTATGAGAGGAAGCTTGCACCTGTTTGGTGTTCAAAATAAAGTAAAATCCCAATAGCATATGACCAAACCTGAATTTCTAGGCTAGCCATTGTGAAGTTCCCTTTGTCTAAAATCAGAGGAAGATTAATTTCTCTACAAATCAGATGGTAAGTAAAGGAGACAAAAAAGAACCACTGTAGAGAGAAAAGATAGACATATTCACTTGTATAGACACACAATGATCAATAAATTTAGAAAAAGATAATATGGTCTCTGCAAAGTAAATTTTTTGAGAGATATCATTGGCATCAAATAATTTTCCACCCTTGGAGACATAACAGAATGCTTGTGTATATTAAATGCTATCTTTTAGAAAAATAAGCCACCATCTGGCTTGTATTCAGTAACAAGTTTTTTTCAATAAAAATAAACATTTTGATGGTAAGGAGACTACTAAGGTCTATGTAAATAGCATTTTTCCCTAAGGAAAGAAATTGAGGACCATAACCAGTGAATCTGAGCAGTTTTGGAAGGAGACAGATATTTTCTTAAACAAAATTAACATTTTGTAATAAACAAAATAGAAATTCCACCAAAGAAGAATAACATTTTGAGGAAGGAAAATGGACTGCAGTAAGGTCAGGACCATCATGGCCTGCTTGACTGAACAGGGGAGGAACAGATTCAAGAGTGTGGCCATTACAATGGAAAGTTGGGAATGAGATACAACGAAGAGATTATTGAGAAGGAACAAAATTTAGTGCAGGAGCCTTAATCCTTACTTGTCCACAGGTGCCTCCACAGAGTGTGATTAGCATAGTTCTCAGGCAGCAGAACAGGCAAAAGTGCAAATCTGTGGTTTGTGCATGTCCTACCAAAAACTAAGCACTCAAAAAGACAAATACTGTTGTTTATGGTCTTATGTTACAAAAATGTGCATGACTTTACCTGATAAGGCCACAAGTAGCTGAAACTGCCATGGAAGTTAAAAGGGACCCATAAAAAATGCCCAAGAATACAGAAAGGAATTTTTTTTCAGTTATGCATGTATGATTTGGAAATTGAGTACTTTAAAAATGCTAATGGCACAATATAGGTTACTGAACAAAACTGTACTAGACCGAATTCTGCTGTCAGAGCATGCACCTATCAATAGGATAACGAGAAAAACAGAAGAAGGAAAATCTTTTTCTAATGTCCAATAAAAACATTAATAAACAGACCTGCTGAAAGTAATTGTCTATGCCTCTACTGCTAGACAAAAAAACAACAGGAACTGATCCCTGTTTTTTAAGCCACATGGCAAGGACTTGCATGCATCCATGGTGCTCACCATGTGTCCTATCAAATAGCGTGGCCACCATGTAGGTGCTGGCCTTGATTTTCTTCTCTACCCACTGTGGTATTCCTTTAGCCCTGAGTCATGATGACTGTTTTGAGTGCTTTTTGTAGATTGAAGTGTCTGAGGGCATTCTCACCGTCATTAAAGTGGAGTTTTTACAGAATGAATTCAAGGGAATGTGATGCATGCCCTGGGATGTGGCAGGAGGACTTATGGGTGTTTCTTTGTGTACAAAACCAGGTGGAATACTATGGTATGTCTGTAGAGAGTAGAGGGTGCCAGACATTGTACAGATTTATCTGTAACACCTTTCAGAAACAAGCTCTGGAGTGAACTATCCCCCAAATTACATCATAGGAGGATTCACTTTGATAGAGCTAGCAGTGTATGTTGTTTACATGTTCACCTGCAGCCCATGGAGGCCCACAGTGGAGGAGATCTCCACCTGCAACCCGGCGCAGACCCCACACCGGAGCAGGGGGATGCCCAAAGGAGGCTGGGATCCCATGGGACGCCCACACTGGAGCAGGCTCCTGGCAGGCCCTGTGGCCCCATGGAGAGAGGAGCCCAGGCTGGAGCAGGTTTGCTGGCTGGGTTTGTGACCCCATGGGGGAACCAGGCTGGAGCAGTCTGTGCCTGAAGGGCTGCACCCTGGAGAAAGGACCCACGCTGGAGCAGGTTGTGAAGAACTGCAGCCTGTGGGAAGGTCTTATGTTGGAGAAGTCCATGGAGGACTGTCTGCCATGGGAGGGACCCCAGGGTGGAGCACGGCAAGAGTGTGAGGAGTCCTTCCCCTGAGGAGGAAGGAGTGGCAGAGACAGCGGGTGATTAACTGATCCCAATCCCCATTCCCCGTCCCCCTGCACTGCTGGTGGGGAGGAGGTAGAGGAAATCGGGAGTGAAGTTAAGGCTGGGAAGATGGAAGGGGTGAGGGGAAGGTGTTTTAAGATTTGGTTTTATTTCTCATTATCCCACTCTGATTTGATTGGTAATAAATCACAGAATCATAGAATCATAGAATCATTATGGTTGGAAGAGACCTCAAAGATCATCAAGTCCAATCATA
>NW_009632771.1:26712-42649 GCF_000690535.1 Cariama cristata | reverse complement strand
CAACCGTATACCTGATGCCACCATGCCTGCTAAACCCACTAAACCATGTCTTGAAGCGCCACATCTAAACGTTTTTTGAACGTCTCCAGGGATGGTGACTCCACCACCTCCCTGGGCAGCCTGTTCCAATGCCTAACAATTCTTACAGTGAAGAAGTTCTTCCTAATACCCAGCCTGAACCTCCCTTGGTGCAACTTGAGACCATTTCCTCTAGTGCTATTGCTAGTTACCGGGGAGAAGAGACCAACCCCCACCTCACTACAACCTCCTTTCAGGTAGTTGTAGAGGGCAATATGGTCTTCCCTCAGCCTCCTTTTCTCCAGACCAAACAACCCCAGCTCCCCTAGTTGCTCCTCATAAGACTTGTTTTCCAGGCCCTTCACCAGCTTTGTTGCTCTTCTCTGGACACGCTCCAGCAGCTCAATGTTCTTCTTGTAGTGAGGGGCCCAAAACTGAACACAGGATTCAAGGTGCGGCCTCACCAGAGCAGAGTACAAAGGGATGATGACTTCCCTGGTCCTGCTGGCCACACTGTTTCTGATACAAGCCAGGATACTGTTGGCCTTGGCCAGCTGGGCACACTGCTGACTCATGTTCAGCCAGTTGTCACCCAACACCCCCAGGTCTTTTTCTGGTGGGCAGCTTTCCAGCCACTCGTCCCCAAATGAAACTAATTTTCCGCAAGTTAAGTCTGTTTTGCCCATGATGCTAATTGTTGAGTGATCTCTCCCTGTCCTTGACCCACGAGACTTTCGTTATATTTTCTCTCCCCTGCCCAGTTGAGGAGGGGAGTGATTGATAGAGCGGCTTTGGTGGGTACCTGGTGTCCAGCCAGGGTCAACCCACCACATTACCTCAACTTCAGTAAGGCTCCCACAACATTCTCATGCTTGAGCAGTCATCAATACTGGATCCCATACTGTTCAATCTCTTCATTAATGACCTGATGCTGGGACAGAGTATACCCTTAAAGAGTTCACAGATGAAAAAGAATAAATAGGGTGAGTGACTGACACACCAGGTAGGTGTGCTGCCATTCAAAGGTATCCTGACAGGCTGAAGAACTCAGAAAAGAATCTCATGAAGTTCAATAAAGGGAAATGTAAAGTCCTACATCTGGAGAGGAATAATGCCAGGCAACAGTACACACTGAAGACCAACTGGTTGGAAAGCAGTTTTACTGAGAACCTCAGGGTCCTCTTGTACACCAAATTAACCATAAGCCAGCAATGTTTTCTTGTAGCAGAGGAGACAGACATCTTCCTGGGCTGCATTAGAAAGAGCATTGCCAGCAGGTCAAAGGAGGTGTTCCTACCTCCCTGCTCAGCACTGATAAGGTTGCATCTGCAGTACTGTGTCCAGTTCTGGGCTCCCTAGCACAAGAAAAATATGGACATGATTGAGCTAGTCCAGCAAAGGGCCATGAAGATGGTTAAGGGATAGAAGCATCTTTCGTATAAATACTATCTGAGAGAGCTGGGACTATTCAGCCTGGAGAAAAGAAAGCTTGAGGGGAGGGGACAGTGGGTGGATCTTATCAATGACATAAAAATATACATTGATATATTGATGAAGAAGAGGCAGTCAGACTCTTCTCAGTAGTTTCCAGTGATAGGACAAGTGGCAATGGGCACATGTTAAACCACCTGAAATTCCACCTGAAAGCAAGGAAAAACTTCTTTACCGTGAAGCTGGTCAAACACTGGAAAAGGTGGTCCAGAGGGGTTGTGGAGTTTCCTTGGAGCTATTCAAAACCTGACTGGACATTGTCCCTGCTTTAGGTGACCCTTCTTGAGCAGGGAGGGGGTTGACTAAACGATCTCAAGAACTCCCTTCCAACCTAAATCACTCTGTGATTCTGTGACACTTTGAAATGACCCAAAACCAGGCAGGGAGTGAGTAACCAGTTAAGCTGTGTGGGCAATCAGGGGGTTAACAGGGACTTCAGTGCTCGAGCTAGCCTTCTTTTTCTTAGCAACGTAGGTGAATCCATTTTACAAATAGCCTTTCTCCATATTCCAGAAAAGGAGGGACATGAATGTCAGTGGGCTAACTGCCCAGTAAGGTACGTAAAGGGAGCAACTCCAAGTTCAGACAACTGTGCCCTCAGACATGACATAACTTGAACTAATGCAATTACAACTGCCTAGAAAAGATTAGGACTGATGGGAAAACCATGCTACAGCACACAGCACATCAAGCCACATCTAATTGGCAGATGGATGTTTGCCATAATGTTTCTTGGTCATGCCATGGGACCTGCTGGACCTCACAGTAGCTTCATCACTGCTTGGGCAGGTTTCCCTTGCAGAACCTTGTTGTGGGAGAGGTAACCTTCTTTGTGCTCGTGGCTGCTACTTTTCTTTCTATCAGAAGGGTGATATGAGGATAAAGCCATGCTAGACAATGAGATGTGTGCTGCAGAAATGTTCACTGACCCCTCCACATTCAGAAACCAAGGGTCCACAAGCAAGTCCATCTATAAGTCCTCCCTTTTACTCCATTTATCCACTTATCTTCCATCTGGATTTCCCAATAAAGATGATGGAGATCCTCTGTTAACCTGGCTATTTGGTTTGTGCTTCTTACCCAGCCAACGAATGTATGCAAATTCCAAAATCAGACACACCACAGGCTGCCTGTTGTACCAGAGGGGATATGGAAAGGGAACCCAGGTCATTTATAAGTTTGTTGAACTCTCAGTGATAATTGCTAGTTATTGGTATTTCTGTGTTTCACTAGGTATAACAACTGTGAGGGAGCAGGGATGTAGGAAACGCATTTTTAACACAGTAGAGTCATTATTTCCACTGCCAGTGGAACAGTTTGCAAACCATTTTCACTCAGGAGTGACCAATTCACTTTCAAAGAGCTTAAATTGTCCATTATTCTCCAGCTAGTGACTCTGAATTTTATTGATATGGCTGAACACTGTACCATTTAAACATGGACTATCCTTTGACTAAATATCCAGTTAAAGCTTTCGTACTCACTGAACTTTTTTAATGGGAGCTGAACTGGAAGTTCCCAGGCTCCTTCCTGTGACCAAAGATCCACAAGCACTTTTATTTTTCATTTTTTTTTTTAGATCACAAAGTTTTCAGGGCTCTTAGAAGAAAAACAGAAATATCTTAATGACAATACTAGGTAATAACTGTTATTTTGCGAGTCAAGGACTCACACTGTGAAGCTATTACATTAGGCAAGTTGAAAACACTTTTAAAAAGAGAGGTAGGCTCTAACTATATTCATCCATGCTGTTTGCAAGAAGAAAATGATTCTGATATTTCAAAAAGGCTGGGGAGAAAAAGTCAAGATAGACTTTCACATGTATTTTTGTTTGATTTTTCTTTTCAAAATGAAATAATGGAAATTACAGCTTTTATAATTCCGAAGGAAGTTTTCTGGAAATAGGTATGCAATTAGGTTGGGTAGCAAAGAAGAAAATGGTTTTAAGTCTCCAAAATGTAGAGAAGCATATTCATGAAGAGTTCACTGAATTGCACAGTCTAACCCCATCACCATCAGAGTTAATCAATGTTACTACTATTTATTTTTTCGGTCATCATAGCACAGGACAGCAAATGCTCTATGTATTTAAGAGAGCAAGCATAACTAGGCAGTTATTAACCAGTGTTATTGTGTCTAAATCTGAGCCAAAGATAAACAAATGTGTCACAAAATTCCATGTTGGAGCTGCTAGTGTGTAGACTTTAGTATCAAGGGTAATAACCAATCTGTAACAGGAGAAACTATGAGTATGTATATTTTTAGTGCTATAGGAATGTTTTGAATTCAGCCTGACTGGACTATATCAAAAATACTCTCAGAAAGGATGTTATTCAAGTTATTTATGAAATCATGGTGTTAATGATTTATTTTAGTCAAGCAGGTGAGATGCTATATTTCAGGGCATCACAAATGAAATATTTAGTTTATGACACATTATGTTCTTTTTCCAGAAAAGTTGTCTGACTGTAAGAAATAATAACTTCTGGTTTTGAGAATTACACTTGTGAACATAATTTTGTGGGGAAAAAAGAAAGAAAATGAAAGAAAATTGAAGAAGAAAATTTAGTAAGAAAACTCACGAGTATCTGTAATACATTTTTATTGTAAAAACCTTCTTTCTCAAACCTCTGATCAGGAAACTATGTTTTGCATCTACTCAGCAAAGTGAAAAAAAGGCAAAGGGAACAGTCGGAGATTTCACTGCTTGGTATGAATAATTAGATCAGAATACAGCCTTGTGTGAACAGTAAATATGTTGAATGGGGAATTCTGGACGCTCAGTTCTGGTTCTTTATATTAAACAATAAAAACATTTGAAGTGTGGGTTTGTCTCTCTCAATTTAATTCATTTTCAGACAGTGCATCAAAACCCAGTACAGTGCAAGAATACCTGGTGGACGCAGTAATTAGAGAATCAGTCTTTTCTCAGTGGTTGAGTTTTAAAGAATTTTGCAACCCAAATGTACCTCCCAGGTAGCGTTTTCTGTTTCTCTGCTCACACTTCAGAGATGTGAGTCAAAGCACTTAAAGCTGCCTTAGGGGTTCAAAGTGCTGGTTTGGTAGGCTAGAAAGTACTTTTTCAGCTTTTTCTGACATATATTAAATAAGAAAAGTGGCCATGCAGTATAGGAGGAATGTAAAGTGTTATGATAAAGAACAGTGAAGTATATAGTACACACAGTATTTTAAAATTAATTTAATGCAAGAAACGTTGTAGTTGACACTGGACAATAAGGAAGCTTGCAAAACCATTAATATGAATTAATGCTGAAGCTTATGTATGTAAGACAAACCATTAATATGAATTAATGCTGAAGCTTATGTGTATGAGAGAAATCATTCTTAGTACAGGCTCAGAAACCACCTTCAGCAACAGCTCAGTTTCTTATACAACAGCAGTATGAGGGAAGCAGCCACTTTGTACTTGGGATATAGCTGCAAATGCATGAACAGGTCAAACAAAACAAAAAACCTATTTGCAAATATATATATTTGTTGATGTACAAAGTGTGCAGTGCATGAACCGTTTCCTTAACACATAGACATTGCCGAGGAACGTTGTGACTGTCAATTCAATTTGGCAAACCTGAATCGTGCATTCATCTGTGACTATTTCCCTTTTCTCCTCTTTATCTGCTACAGAATTAGTGGTTCAAGTCAATTCTGAAGGTCTATCTTTTGAGTATCTCCGTGTGATTCAGCCCAGCGTGATAGGTGGCACAGTCTGTTCTCTACTTTGCCTTACGTGTTACTTCACTAAGGTCAAAGAAGCTTCAGTGATACATCCCAATGTTCATGCAACATTCAAATATTTGGATTTAGGCCTCAAGGCTGCAATGCGATGGACACCTGGTGTTTGATATAGAGTTCCACTGTTTGCCTCAGGAAATAAAAATGAAATGCACAATTTTATGAATAAGCTGCTTTGTTCCCCACCCCCTGCCCAAAGAGCTCAATTGGGTTAATCCACCTGCTGTGGATTGGTGCAAATGGGAAGATCAGTTATTTGTCTTTATTGCAGTTTTGTGAATGTGTTGTCATTTATGGGTTTTATTCTTTTAACCTACAGACAAATACATCACACTTCTATTTGTGAATGATTTGTTTGGTTTAGGAAAAGAACATGTGCACAACAATTCTCTTAAGGACAGTAATGGCTACAGTAAATTCTGTGGGACTGTGTTGCAGTTTAGGAGTATTTAAGCCTTGATCAATATCTGTCTCTTTTAAAAAAAATCTATTTATTCGCCTTTCTTGGGAATGAACCCTATAATTTTTTTTTTCAAAATTTATATTCAATTAATATTTTTCATACCTTGCAAATAAAGGCAAACATTTCTATTCCTTCTGGTAATTCCTAGATAACAGGAAATCCTGTAAGTGTTCTCCCTGTGATGTTTTCTCTATTCAAACACCTACTGCTATAAAACTTTAGGAAAAAAGAAATTTTTTATAAAACTTCAACAAAATTGTAGAACAAGGCTGTCCTAGATCATACTGAATGTCCTTGAATTCCAGTCTTCTCTGTCGCGATTGAAAATAGGAATAAAGCACAACATTTCCATTATTTTTTAAAAGGCAAGTATTTTTATCAGTTATATATGTGCCTTATTGCCTAGCAGTTTAGCTATTGCTGATACTCTGCTGTGGCCTGATTTGCTCTGTCATGCTGTTTGTAATCATCTGCAGCCATACAAAGCTGCCGGACACTACTAACAAGCTAGCACAAATGTCTTTGCACACATTTTGTCCCGTTGTTTTGAAGAGCTTTCCCTTTAAGAATATGCTTCAGGAGAGATTTTTTAATATGTATCATTGAATAATAATTAGAAATTGATTACTCCACAGAAGTATTTCTGTCAGTTGTCAAACTAATCACCAATAACCTTCCATATAGTTCTGCCGCATTTCAGTAACTGAGCAGTTTTGAGCCAGAAAGCCATTCCAAAATATTTTTTTCTTTTTGTCCCTGTGCAAGGAACTAAATCAGGAATGGATTTCCACAGCCAGACCAGACGCAGCACTGAGCTGATCTCCTTCCTTCTGGGGCTCATCCTTGCAAAGCTGAGTTGTGCACACCCAGCCATGGAGTGTAAGAGAGAGGAACAGACTGACACCCTCTTTCCTTCCTCCAAATACCATGCCACACTATTTATATGTGCACTAGAACACAGCCAGACAGAGGAGACTGGCATACATAGACTAAGGCTTCTGCTGATCAGCGTAGTAGTTATTGAAACTCAGCCTTTTGCTATGTTCTCCATCCTACACCTAGTACAGATCTGATATGACAGACAAATGATGAAAATGGTGAGGAGAAAAATCGGATGGGGGTTCACTACAGTTCTTGCCATCTGGTGACACCTCATTGAAGGCATGAGATACAAAACAAGAGAGATTATTGTGAACTTTCTTTTTACCCTGTAGAGTTGGGAGGATGTTTACTTCCACTTACCTGGTGGCTACATATCAGATATTTCTCAATGTCTGTATTTAAGCAAACACACCTTTTTATGGTGTCTTTGTCACCTCACTTTGGATTTATACACAGTCTCCATGGAGCCTGAGAAGCAAACGGATGTGAACAGTCTTGACCAACAAGTGAGCTGAACAAAGAAGATGCCAAAGCAGGAAGACAGTATTCCTCCCTGTACAAATATGCACACACTGAGCCGCAGAGGAGAGAGCAGGGTCGTGAAATTTGTGATGGAGAACAGTAACCGGTTAAAGTTAAAACAGATTAAACAAAGGCAATGAACAGGACTGAGAATGAGAAGAAGGAAGGGAAGGGAAGGGAAGGGAAGGGAAGGGAAGGGAAGGGAAGGGAAGGGAAGGAAAAAGGGTAATATTTTTATTTTAGGAACTTTCTTCAATACAATTTCTGTGTAGCTTGATAAAAAATTGAGAAATTCAAGGGGAAAGGATAGACACCTACTATTCTGATCCCTGCTCCCAAGGCAGTTTTTCTTGTTTATCCACTGATAATCTAATGTAAAGAGGGTGCACACTGCAGTTTGCTGGGTCCAGCTAGGCTTCACTAAGAGCTCTAACGGCTCCGCACACTCTTTGGATGAAAGAAAGATGCTAAATAGCATTTCTGTTCTGTTGTCAGTTTTCTGTCAGTGTGCTAACCACCCAGCATCTCCCTCCTTCTGTCAGCATGCTAGACACTCAGCTAATCAGCAACACATGGGCAGTGTCATTATGTCAAATGAAAGTAATCATTGGTTTGATGAAATCTCATTTTTCATTTTCTTTTCCAAGGGGCTTGGGCAGTATTTGAGTCTTGTCCTCCTCAGCTTGAATCCCAAACTGCTTTAGATGACAGCCAGCCAGCCATTTCCTAGCAACAGTCTGAGCATTTGCAGGTGAATAAAACCAGCAACGAAAGTGGCTTTCAATCAGGTAGTGAGGCTTAGTGGCTTAGTGAATTTAGGTGTCTACAGGATTAAGCAAGACTGGAAATTGAGTGTCTTTTAGGAACCTAAGTCCTAGCATAAGCAGGATTTTGCAGACTGGATCCCACTCAGTATTTTCATCATCTGATATCTGAAATGAAGTGATTTAGCCTCCTACAGCAGCAGACTGATTTCATTGCTCTTCCACCTTCTGTATCTCCTTAACCAACAGTCTTCACCAGCTTTTGAGCTTAGAAACATCTATGAAAATGCCTAAATAAATTTTCTGCAGCTGCATTTAAAGACCAAAGTTCAACAGTTTGGGCCTACAACACTCAGTTAGGATGTAGCCAGTATAATTGTATTTCTTTTCCCATAATTGTGAACCAGTGATTATTTCAAAGTCACATATTGAATGGAGTCGCTGCAAAGCGTAAATTCCAAGCTACACAACAGCATTCACCTTATTTGACACATTTTAGTGCTGTTGCAATAGCTGATAACACACGGGAGAGGGAGGGAGGGGATGAGGGGCAGGAAGACATGCCAGGGAATGAGCAGCAAGTGCTTGCACAAACCTTTCTTTCAGTTCAAGCATGTAAAGTGAGATAAATGGTGAAACTGCAGACATACTGTAAGCAGCAGGAGCCAAAAGCTGCTCCCCAGATTGGCAGCTCCAGAAGCCATCATCACCGGATCCTCTCAGCAATTACCAGCTCGGAAATGTCCTTCCATTGATTGTGACGGACATAAACCAGCTGCGTCTCAATAGCGAGAGAACAGAGGGAGGAAGAGCTAGATGGCATGACACAAACAGCACCGAACACCGGGACCAGCTGCAGCCTGCAGGTCACACTTCCATGTCAACAAAAAAATGTTATTTAATATTTGCCAAACACTGAAGTAATTCATCACAAGGTATAAGTGGATCTATAATGTCTGAGATCGCCTGTTGAAGATTAACTGGACGTATCTCATTTCCAGTGCAGCAACTTAAATGGGAAACAAAATAGCCTGAGCCTCATAGGCAGGGCATTTACTCATTCTCTGCAGTAGCAGGGTTCCCATGCTGGTCAGCCTCAGCAATGTAGTTTAGGAAACCCTCATGCCAGAATATTTGTATGCGTGAAGGACGGTGCTAAAACAGGACAGTGCCAGCCCATCAGAATTCAGCTGATGTGAGAGTCTGATCAAATGTACACAGCTGCCTTCATCTAATCTAGAGCCTGTATAGGACAAAATCACTGTGAATCGCCAACTGAGAGCGGAAGAGCTTGAGTATTGTTTAAACATAGACATAGACTGGCAACGAACAGTTCGCTGCTGGATAGTGCCTCTAAAAATATCTGCTTTCCCCTGCAGACATTCTTCAAATGGACACCAGGCTTCTTGCCTGTAAGAGGTGGCACTTCCATAGAGGCAGAGTCACAGCAAGCTGCCTACACTCACATGCTGTACTTGCTTCACACCACTTCAAGTTTTTACAACAGAACAAAGGAAAACCTTTAAAATACACAGTACAGATGGAAGTCCCACAAGAACTTTAGGGAGAGAAGAAATTATGCCACATATCCCAAAGTGGAGATGAAAACAAAAAAGACTTGTAATTTTTGGTTTATTACTTTTTAGCACATCTAACTCAGTGTATAGCTGTCTCAATTATATCTAAAAAGCTAATAAATATTAGCTTAAAGAGTCATCCAGCAATAGTAATGACTGATATTTCTGTTCCCTGAGCTCTGTCTGCATCCCAGTTGTACTCCAGTATTGCTAGACACCAGCTCAGGTCGAGAGCAATGCTCAGGCAATGACTGTGGAACAAGGCAGTTCTGACAGGGACTGCAATATTGTCCCTTGTATTGTCCCTTCGGAACTGCCATTTCCTGCTGCAGGTATGAAGAGGCAGTAAGCTATCAAGTTATGTACATTCCCGTAGTTATTATGCTATAACTAACCCATAGAGTGCTTCTACAATATAGTATTTCACAAGATTTCCTCAATAATTGCTTCAGGATCTACCCAGGATTGTTATGCAAAAGCCATAAGTATGCCTCTAGAGAACTGAGTAATTATAAGAGGTTTTAAATAACGCAATTAAGTGTTTAAAATAATAAAATGTATCAAGATGTGCTGATTTTGGCTGGGGCATAGTTAATTTTCTTGATAGTAGTTAGTATGGGGCTATATTTTGGATTCATGCTGGAAATGGTGTTGATAACACAGGGATGTTTTAGTTGTTGATGAGCAGGTCTTACACAGAGTCAGGGCCTTTTCTGCCTCTCACCCCATCCCACCAGCAAGGAGGCTGGGGGTGCACAAGGAGTTGGGAGGGGACACAGCTGGGACAGCTGACCCCAAATGACCAAATGGATATTCCATATTGTACGACGTCATGTTCAGCATGTAAACCTGGGGGAAGAAGAAGGAAGAGAGGGACATTGGGAGTGATGGCGTTTGTCTTCCCAAGTAACCATTACACCTGATGGAGCCCTGCTTTCCTGGGGATGGCTGAACACCTCCTTGCCCATGGGAAGTGGTGAATGAATTCCTTGGTTTGCTTTGCTTCTGTGTGCAGCTTTTGCTTTACAGATTAAACTGTCTTTATCTCAACCCACAACTTTTCTCAGTTTTAATCTTCCGATTCTCTCCCCCATCCCACCGGGGGGGAGTGAGCGAGTGGCTGTGTGGGGCTTAGTTGCCGGCTGGGGTTAAGCCACGACACAAGGTCACAGCGTGATGAGAAAGCACAACAAGCAGTGTTCTCCTTCCTGCCACAACACCCTTCCTGGCACTGCGCAGCACTGATTACGTGGGGCTTCCGGAGAAGCACATCATAAAGGACAGCAACCAGTTCCCCTTGTTCTTTATTTCGGTGAGTAACTTTGAAGCACACATTTGCTGCTGCAGCAAATGCAAGACTCCAGCTTGTGCACAACCTCCTCTGTACGCTGAAGGTACAGTGTTTTCTGCCGGCTCAGCTCTCGTTCAAGGCTGGGCTCCAATGAGGTTTTGTACCCAGAGGCCTGCCTTCTGATTCCTCCCATTCTACTTCTCCTCTCTGCCATCTTCCACTCCTACTATCCTTCTGCAAAACTTCCTTTCCACGTACCAGCCCTCATCTCTTCTACCCCAGCTCACTCATTGCCCATTCTGTTTACCATTTCTGGAGCATATAATCCATTTCCTTCATATATTTTTTCATAGAAGTTACATTTTTACTCAAACAGCCATGATGCGAATGTGACTTTAAAAGATTTTGAGATTCTCCAAGACACTAGAACTTTGTGATTAGAAGACAAATTTTTCACAGATGAATACCTCACAAGGTAGTGAATTCCACAGGTTATCAGTCACAAGTCTAATTAGCATGCAAAATTTATAAATGGTACTACACAGTCAGTGTGGGTCCCAAGGCCCCACTTTATACTTTTTTCCCCTTCTGCTATTCTCCCATGCCAGAGTCCACAGTATTTTTGCTTGAAGCACTACAGACGCATGACCCCACGATTCTTCATGGGAACATCACTTAAATGCAGCACTTGCATCCCGCAGTACCAGTTCTTCTGTCACACTGCAGGAGTGGGGTTCCTGTGCCCTACTGCAGGTGTCTAAACCTTAGATGGACAAGTCTGAATACAGTCGACAGAAAGAGGCAAAACAAAAGTAAACATTTAGGCAAAACCTCTCATCTGACCCCAGAACGGTTGTTTGTTGGGTTTTTTTTTCCACAATAAATTCAGTAAATTTTAAAATTATTCATTTTTACTGAGAATAAAGTTCAGTGCTGACAGTTTGAAAGTCTGGTACAGCTTTTTCCTCTGTACAGATACAGTCAGCACTGCTGGAAAAGCATTGCCAGAACCATTTGCTTAAAAAGAAGAAGGAGAAGGACATGTCTGTTCTGGTTTTCTTTTTCAGTATTTTTTGACTGTTTTCGAGAGCGCTCTCTCTTTTTTCCAAGAGCAGTACCAAGGCTTGTCAATACACATCTATCTGAATCTGAAACCCTAACAAGCAAGAATTGATGGATACGCAGCCAGCAAAATTTCAAGTTCCCTTCTGATAAAATTCCATCTTTCAACAGCTTTTATAAGAGTTAGTTTTGCACTGGAGTAAAGGAGAGGTGGCAAGGAACTTTCCCTGCTGTATTGTCAAACAAAAAACCCCTTAACTATCTATTTGGCTAATTTTAATTCAATTTCATGTAAAATTGAAAGAAGCACATCCCTTTTTTGCTTAGAAGCAGCCGGCGTTGTCCTCCATCTCTGTACTACCCATTACACCTAGCAACACCCTCTCAGGGTAACGCAGCTGCCTAGCCGTATTTAACAGAAACCTGTTTAGCCACAGCACAGACAAATTCTGCCCTAGAAGTCAGATATATTAGTTAATAAGCGAAGGGATGAAGGAACAAGCCTGGCAAGCAATTTCCAAGTGATATCGTTAGGACAAGGACTCATCTCAGCATGATCCCAGCAAAAGAAATCACCGGGGAGAGAGAAAACTCCCAGTGTAACACGCAAGGGTTTGCTATAGCCAAAGCTTTCAGCACGACAGAAAGGAGCAGAGCAGAGCAGGACTTTGCCCTGCCTGGAGGAGATGTGAACTTCTGATCATTAATAAAAGGAGGATGACTGACAACTGATGAAATCAATTTCCTTTATCACAGCTGGTGGTCTCACAATTAGCAAAGCTTAGGGCAATTACAGGACTTAAATCTCTTCCCTTCTAGGTTTTGTGGGTTTGTTTAGGTATTACTTTACATTACTGTATTACTCCAGCACTTTTCAGGCTGAAATGACTTTTCAGGCTGTGTGCTGAGGTCTCCATCCTGCAAGCCGATCTGTGCAGTCACACCAGAGAAGTTTGCACAGAGATGAGGGGTTGCGCTGGGGATGGGGCTCCCCTGGATAAGGGTGTTGGGGCTGCCATGGCCACAGGGAATGGAGGAAGCCAGCTGCTACCCAGGAAAGTGATGCCAGCTGAAGGAAGGGACTAACCCCTGAATTCACAAAGGTGAGTGCAGATTTTTAATTGACAAACAGAATGGAGAAGTGATTGATTTTAACACCCCTGACTTCTGAGAGTGCAGTGCAGCACCGCACAAAATCAGCACCAGCTCTGAAAGAGGTAAGAAAGTCTGTCCTGGGGAAGCCTGTTACAAGATTCAGGACTGTCATTCTTGTTCAAGGTTCTCCATGCAAAAAAACCTCAAGCTGATCTTGATTTGTCTTTTTTAGAAAGACAAAAGCATAAACAGGTGATGTGTCATCCTGGGTAACTCATACATTTCAACACTCTGAAAGAATATGTAACATTATTTATACTGTTTGCATTGGCGATATGTACTTACAGCATCCAAATCACCTCAGAGGCACACTATGCTGTGCACACATGCCATAGAAACCACTGCTCCCCACCACCACCCCATTAGTCAAAATAAACATAACAGACAAAAGGTGTGAAGAGAAACCGCAAATACGGAGTTGAAATGTCCTTGTTTGCAGCTCAGCAGCAGCTCAGCAGCAGGGGACATGCCGATGCGAACTCCACCTTGACATACCCTTGCTGAGCTCCACCAGGAGCTTTTCCCAGGCCTCAACCCACTAGTGAGTTGGGAAGCCAGGTCTTCAGAACTGAACAACCCTCTTTCCTTCCTTTTGAAAGATGGACTGGAAGGACTGTCCACTTCTATTCAGTAACACAGCTATTTAAGGCTCAGTGTGGGAAGGGGAGGAGAGCAGGAGGAAAAGGAAAGGAAGCTCTGCCATGACTTCGACATGGTCGTTTCACGCCGCTGTCAAAAGTCTGCACAAATGGGGATGCGGGTGAGCCTAACTCACTAGGCAGATAGTTTGGATGTGCCCGCATTAAGTGATGCAATGTCCAAACACCTGTGTTTTCTCATCAGCCCACAGCATAACCTTTCTGGTTTCTTGTGCCCACAAGAAAAAATGGGAATAAAAGACTTCCTTGTTCCACAGGGTGTTGTGAATACAAATACATGAGAGATGTAAGATGCTCGGACCCCATGTTAAGGGAATCATCCTTCTGTCCTGCAAGCATTGTTTTAGCAGGAAGTGCCTGGCTGTTACTAATTTTAAGATGGGCTTTTTTTTTTTTTTGAAGCGCCAAAATGTGTGTACAAATATATTTCAGCAGAAAACTCAACATACATTCTCCTTTAAAAAAAGGACAGATCCTTCTCTGTGTTGAGTTTTAAAAACTTTCTCAAAAAACAATAACCTGCCCTTCACCATCACCACCCCCGGACTCTTCCCCAGAGTCTCTGCCATGTGCCTAACTAATCAAAGTGTTGTGTTATGATTACCATAGCGACCGCAATCCGACAGCTGCCTTGACATTTCATCTTCTGCTGCTTTTAAAATGCTTTCTTTTTGCCAAGGAAAACTTTTCTGAATTATTTATTTTTTTTTACTACACACTGTTCACTCCACTTACAAAATAAACATTCAGGAAAAAAAAAAATCAGCGGAAACTGCCTTGGTTCTAACCACATATTTTGCTAATTGCTTTTATTCTGCTCCCAAGTCATTTTAAAGGTTTCTGAGGCTGTACACTAAAAACCTTATGCTTAATTTTGCAGATAAACTGATGACTGTGCACTACTGTATAGGGCCACCACGAGTGGCCAGGAGCCACCTCCAGCCCCCAGGTGCAAGGGCAGCTGCCCAGCCCTGCCCAGGGTCCTTATCGGGAGACAACCACCCTGTCCTCACCCTCCTAGCCACTCAAATTTAGCCATCCCCCTTTGTTGTCTCCCTGTTTTGCTGCTCACTCTCCCACCAAAGCTTTAGCTCTCAGCTCTATCAATCACACAGACTTCCCATGGAGCTTTAAGACTGCCACCACTTCTCCTGTCTTTTGAGGAGGTGAGGAGATAAGACAGTAGGGAATATGACTAAAAATGCCTTTTTGCTCCTGCCCTAAAAGAAGGAAGGTTGTGCATGGTGAAGCACCTGGCTGGTGCTGAAAACCCAGGCAAGGTTTTGGGGATGCCAAGGAGGGTGCAGCAGTGGAGGGCCACGGTCCCCCCGCTGGTGACACAACCACAGGGTCTAGCACCAGAAGTTGCTACGTTTCATGAACAGACAGGGATAAGAAAGCACCATACAGATTTTAAGGGTATACAGATGAGCTCTGCTAACTCATAATTCATTTCACTGCTACTCATTTCACAAACAATAAGCAGTTTTTAATTAGCTAAGCTGGTCATCCCCTTTCTTTTCCAAAAGGAGGGAAGGACATAGCTTTCCTTTGAGCAGCCTGGAGGGGGTGAGAAAGCACTTTGTCTGCAACCTTTCAAAGTGCTTGCCCCCGAGATGCTTTCCCATCCTAGCCTGCACTCGAACATGTCTCGGGTAGTCCAGTGCCAGGAAGGTGTGGGCTGGAGACATGATGGGGCATGCAGGACATATTGAAAAGAGATTGATTCAAAATCCCAGGAGGCTGGATCATCTGCAGCTTGGCCAAGGTAGGAGATGCAGGATGTGTGTGTGTGTGTTGAAGGGATTTTCACAATGGTAAGAATAAGGTTAAAACTCAGAGTCATTCGAGCTGAGAAGGATTAGGGTTCAAAATGAAAGCTTAAAATAACTTTTTAACAATTTTTCTTTAATTATCAGATACTATGACAAATTAAAATTAACTCTTATCTGAAAAGCACATATATTTAACTTCAGGAAGAAGGAAAACACCTTCAGAAGCAGTCAGCTTCCTGTCTTATGCTTTTGAAATCTAGCTGATGGCTCACAGAACAGATCTCAAATATGTATATATATAATCCCCACAGCTAAAAGTCGTCTATTTTAAAAGACAAGTGTTTGCTCACATGAGGAACATTGTACTCAAGCGTTCAGTCTTTGTAATCCATATGGATTTCATCAACTTGTTTGCCAGGAATTTGGGAAAAACAAACTTTATTCATGTTCCTTAGAGAAATTAATTCAGTTCGTGGTCTGTGCAAAAAGAAATACAGCTTGGGAACAAAAAAGCCCAGGGCATTC
>NW_009632771.1:0-26695 GCF_000690535.1 Cariama cristata | reverse complement strand
AGAGCCAAAATAATTGATCCACCTAATATGTGAAACGAGTGACTTGCAAAGGCATCTTCTTCAGCACTGGAAGTACACAGTTTCAACTTAGAAAGTGATTTCATGTCACATCTCATAAAAGGCCCCCAAATGTGAAGCGCTTTCACAAGCCCCCCCTGGAATCAGACACTCCCGTTGCTCTAAGAACAGCATTAACTCCAAATCCCAGGTTCCCTTTTCTGCAATTCCTTTGGCCTGAGAATCACTGAAATCCTCTTTTCTGGACGGTCCCTCAGTTGTGACAGAGGTTGGATTGCATGTACTTTCTACATCGGGCAGGAGATGGAAAAGGAGAACTGCTCTTCAAGCACAGACCCAAACCCCCATCTTCTCAACCCCCTGCCCAGTCTCCTGGTCACCATACAAGCACCATGTCCCTTCTCTCCTGATCTCCCCTGAGTCTCAAGACTCCTGCTGTCTCCATGTAGACAGGGACAAGCTTCAAGAGAAGACTGGAGGCTCTCCCACCCCCCTGGCCTTGCTCTGGAACATCATGTGAGGACATTTTCTGAAGACATGGTAGAAATCACTGAGTTTCCCTGGCACCTGGGTTTTCTACTTCCCAGGCTGGAATTATTTGGGAAAGCTTGCCTCCCTTGTACATTTGAAGTAACATAAAATATAAGAGTTTTCCACTGTGATGACAGAAGAAAAGGAAGGCTAGCAAATGCTAGAGGAGAGTCCCTGAAAGAGCAGGAGAGAGAAAAGAATTACTTGAAATAAGAACCTTTTCAACTATCTTAGACCTCCAATTTAAAGATGGGTTGTATGATCCACTGGAAGCACATGTACCTGGAGACTAACCTTTTGGGAGATAAAGTCAGATGAAATGAGACCTATCCCAAATTGCTCTGTACCATGCCTTGGTATATCAGTTTGTGTATACAGAATTTAGTTGTATAACCCTAGGCTGATGAAAACCTGTGGACCTCTACCTAATTTATCAATATTTTGTTTTCTGTATCAGAAAGAACAGGAGATTTCTGGAACATGTGTTAACATAACTACTGCAAACAGAGGCATTTATCCCCAACGACACTTACTTTAAAAGTACAGTCTAATGCAGGAAATATATACTCTGATTCATTCTTAAAGCAAACAATTATGCAGATTAATCTCCATACTGCCCAAATTTAAATAGCCAGCCTAAAACTAATGCATTGCAAATATCTATGGTTGTGACATTATAATATGGTGTCTCATCAGCTTTTAAAGGAAGCTGTATTACTGCTGTGCGAGAGGCTTGATACATTGAGTTAATGCTGCATTAGAACCCTTTCAGTAAGTCAAATGGCATTACTCACTCATATAGCATTCTTGGCAAGCCTCAAAAAACATTTTTAATACTTAGGAACTATGAGACAGAGCCAGACAGTGATCTGATGTTTAAAACAGGACTAGGCACTTTATTTCAAAATTGCAGCAGAGAAGGGGGAAAAAAAAAAAAAAAAAGAAAGAAAGAAAGAAAAAAAGAAAAAAAGTTGTCAGGTTCTCAAGCCTAAAGGCACCTACTTTTGGTAAATGTTTCTACATACCCCTGCTTCCTGACCAGGACAGAGTAATTTAGCCTTTTCTTCACATGTTACTGTGAAAAAGAACTTGTGAAACCACACTTATTCTTCAAATGATGCTGAGAAAACTGTCCATAGCTAATCTGTTCTTAGGAAATGAACCTGACGTATTTTAAGGGTGCGTATGGGACCTGCACAGCCTGGTGCTGGTAAGGAGGGAGGAACTGTCCCCTTCTGTCCCCGGCTGGAAAGGCCCCAGCAGTTTTTCCTCCATCCCTTTCTCTGAGCAGCGCAAAGGGACTAAATCACATGAGCAAACCCATGGTTACCCCTGTTTAGCATTCAGACAATGACACTTGGCTTGCCTTTCTCATGGCAACAACCACCCTCAAATGCATTCAACTCCGTGGCTGTCCATCTCTCAACAAGTCTTCAGGTGGCTCTTGGATACACATGAAGAAAGTGAAAAATCCTGCATGTCATGGGTTAATTTTTAGGTCGATGATGACTGTAGCTGTTTACTTTTTAAACAAATGTCTGATATACACTGCAACTGGCTGCGTGCACAGCCAAAAACAGACCACAGGAAATCTCTTTGACAGCCAGGAAGGCAGAATTGTTAACATGGGTCTGCATTACAGTAAAAAAAAAAGAAAAAAAAAAAGGTTGTGAGATCTCAAGGAGAAAAGTTGATGCTACAAAAAAACCCACAAATGGCTGGTTTCTAAGAAGAGACATCTATTAATAGCACAGGCATAAATAACTCTTTCCATTTTATCTGAAGGATTATTGTGGCTTTTCACCCTAGTTTTTTTCAACGGAAGTAAAGAAGACTCTGTAATACCAAGCAAATAAACCAGCCTAATATAAAATTCTCACTGGAGATAAGAAAGAACATGAGGTTATTTATTGCTATGTTTTTATATTTTGTTTCAGTTCTCCTTTGATCTGTGTTAACACAGGCATTAAACTGACAGCTTAGGGTCACAATACGTACTACGATATTGAAAGCCAGTCATGTATAAGGGAATATCAAATTGTTCATTTAGAGCGAG
Source organism: Cariama cristata (assembly GCF_000690535.1). NCBI lineage: Eukaryota > Metazoa > Chordata > Aves > Cariamiformes > Cariamidae > Cariama > Cariama cristata. Next base: position 24,090 of record NW_009632771.1, on the reverse strand, counting down.
TTACAAGTTTTATTTAATGCGGTTCTTTGGGGTCTAGATCCATCCATAAAGATAAAATGTTTACTGGCTTTTAAAAAAAGAGTAGATAGAGAAGCTGTGCTTACTCGTGTTTTTCAAGGTATAAACATCTGCAGCAGACACCGGGGTTGATTCTCCTTCCAGTTATGGTGGTGTAACAAGAGTTGCTTCACAGACGGCACAGGAATTTCAGCAGTAAATGAAAAAAGAATAAGGCTCATTGTGCTTTTAATTTTGTTTCATGTAGGCAAGAGGGGAGAAAATTGATTTTAGTCCCAGCCTTTTTTTTCTCATACATGTCACTGATGCATTTTCAACCCTTGGAGAATTGGTGAATGTGGGAATACAGGCTCTAATACAAAACACTTGGCCTGTTTTCAGTTCCTAACACATACTCCAGAGTTCATGTTATGGTTATCAGAAAGAATCTATGAAAAATGAAGCTGCACACAACTGCAGACCATCAGCGTGGCTTAACCCCGTCAGGCGGGGATGAAGCAGGAAGTGCTTTGTGACACTGACTGGCAGAAATACAAACTGATGAAGAAAACACGCGGCAGGAAAGAGGGTCTTAGATGGTGAGTTAGAGCCGAGGACATTAACTACAACTATACTCTGCGAGGGCCAAGATCAGAGGAGCCTGACATACTTGTTAAAGGTTTCATCAAAAGGATTAGTTCCAGCAGCTTTTTTTAACCTTTCCTACAACAGAATTTACCCAAAGGTGGCTGAGGGCAACAGGGGCTGCCCTGTGAGATAACATTTTTAATTGTACAAATGCCATTCTTGATGTCATAATCCCGAGGTTAATGCAGTTGCAGGTCCTGAACAGATGTGCCGTGAGCTGCCCATCCTATGGAGAAGTGGCCACGCAGACAGTTAAAATGGCCACAATTCAGTGACGAATTAAGCAACCACCCTGGGTGTTTTCCCACATTTCACCCACGTACTTTTGCACTCTATTAAACATTCTTAGCCCCTATGTAAAGCAAACAAAAAAAAAAATCATTTGTAAAATGTATTACCAAGGTTCAACAGCCAAGTATAGCCACTGCCTAACGGGAGTGCCCAGGGACAGGGCAAAGCAGTCTGTGAATGAAATAAAGGAAAAGGGGAAGAGCCCAGAAAACAACTGGATACCACCATGTTAAGTCTCTACAGCTTGTACTTTGGCAGTACTGATTAATAAGAAATACGCTTTCAAAAGAGAACCTTGAAATCGTCTGTTGAATTCAAATACACCTGCCAGATTTTAGCAGAGATCATATTTTCCACGAGGAGATTTTGTCGATTGGTTTGCAGATGACGTACTCTCTTCTTCCTTAAGAAAAAAACATTTCTTGGAAGAGATGTTCACACCACACAGTTCAAAGAGTAAATTTTTCTTCACTTTTAAACAGAGCAAATGGTTTGTTCCATGTGCTAAGCTGTCGCCTATACCACTAGTTCCCAAGCAGAGAAGCATATGCCTCACTGATGTGACTCAAGCATGTGAGGGTTGCAGTTCAGTTAAGCAAGTGAACTGAATCTGGGCAAGTTTTATGCAAAGCCAGCTTGAATCTTTCTGCACCACACTTCCAAAATCTGCAGTGTGGGACAGAGTAGTCCAGAGATGTTCACATGGGAGTGGGAATCAGCAAAAAGTAGCAGGTGGGGACACTGGGAAGGGGGAGAGCAGTTTTAAGAAAAGGCAATTCCATTTTGGGGGTCAGAATTTGAGTTGGGTGTTGCTAGGAGGTGCATCAAGTTGGGTGACTGTCATATAGGCTCTCATATAAGGCTGGGGAAAATCAACAGCTGCTCATATTCCTGGTTTGTAGGTCATCTGCATTGCCTACAAAAAAAGGAGTTGCTCCTCTCAGGTGCAGCAATTGTGATTCAGCATCTTCTGCCCTCAGACCTTGGTTATCAGAGGTAACTCCATGCATCACAAGACTGAAAGGTATCTCACCACGGATCCACATTTCTCTGCTAATGGCCACAATCTTGTATTGCACATGCGGGGGAGGAGTGAAGAGATCATGGGAGTGATGCTTTGATTATCAAGGACATGATTGAAATTTTGGACTTCTAGATTATTAAATCCTCTTTTGAACCATTTCCGTTCTACTACCAGTTGGACCTTACAATCTTAGGCCATGCCCAAACCTCAACAGTGTGGTACTAATGCAGTTTATCCCCGCAAGAAGTAAATTGTACAGAACACATCTCTTTATACAAGTGTGACTACACAGTCATTAGGGCTGAAATTGCCATAAAAATCCTATCCTGAACAGCTCTTCATCACTAGACCTTGCAGCAGGTGGCAAGGAAAACCATGTCTTTGCAGAAGATATGTAAAACGAGGGTTACTCTTCCTAAGTACTGGATAAGATGGGAATAAGGAGGGGAAGGATCATACAAGGAAAGGAGTACTTAGTGTGGTGGGGCCAAGTTACTGAACAAGAAAACTGATGGAATTGGGAAGGGAAGGGGTTATTTAAAACAGGAATTGGGGAAAAGCTAACAGGTGCTGGGGAGCACTCAGGTCAGATAAAGACATCTGCTAGAGATGTCAAGAGCACAAAGGTAACTCTGTGTCTGGGGGTAGAGGGTAGGATAAAAATGACAACTGAACAGGAAATGTGAAAGACTGGGACTCTAGAGGTACATCCCAGCAAAGAAACAGGGTGTCAGATGGCAGAGTAAAACACAAACAGACACACTAAAACTGTGAATACAGACACTTGTGAGGAGCCTGGGGAAAAAAAAAAAAAAAAAAGAAGTAGTAAAAAGAAAAAAAGAAACAGGTGCACTAGAATGGCTGGCACAGAGAGACGATAACATAAAAGGACTTCTGAAATGAAATGCGATGGAGTGGTGAATATTAAGGCAGAAATGTCCTACCATTAGGCTTTATAAGTGAATGAGATGTCTTTTGAGAGACTCTGTAGCTCCCATACACACTATAGACTTGACTCAAAAGTGCTAGTTGACCTATGGACTGCATTACATAGGAGATCTGATAGGATGTTTATAATGATCCTCTGATTAAAATATAGAAACGAACCAGTATAAAATATAACAGATGGACAGATCAGCTTGCACAGATGAAGCAATTTATATCAGCAGTTCTATGAGATTTTAAGTCATTGAAAGCTGACCTTTTTCCTTTAACAAATGTGTGACTATATTTAGTCAGCTTATGGTAAAGCATATTGCAACATATGCATTCATTCATTTGAAGAACTGAGTAAAAAAAGAGTTAAAAAAAATAAACTGCCAGAGCCTTTATGCAATATACTTTTGTTTAATACAAAGAACATAGAACCCTTTCAGTTAACTGCATGTTTGATCATCAATATCCTGTCTTTTGCAAGTAAATACTCCCACGCAAGAAATTCAAATAAGATATTTCTGAGTATAGAAGCTTTCAACTACTTTCAGTTTATTTATCTAGGTTATTCCACATGTTGGTGTTCATCTTTCTCATAACAGGACTCAAAAACAATCTGCTTGATGAACTTTAATAAAAGGCAATAAACAGAGCTAACAATGTAAATTGAAAGTAAACACATAGGACCAGTAGCATTGTATAATATGACAGGATTTATGAAACAACTCTCTCAGCAAAAACACTTGATTAGACTTTTGTTCCAAAAAAGTCTATACCTAGGACACATGCAAATTCACACTCCATCTCCAAATTAATTGCTTTTACAAAAGGTAAGCACTGCTTTGCTCCTGGCTTCTCTGCAAAGAAATGTTTGTAAGATAAGGGTGATCCATTTCCACCAAGTCCGTGGCAAAAGCCCCATTTGTTGTAGTGGTATGGGACAAGGTCCCCATACAAACACTACATCTCAGCCCAGAGAGGCAGGGGTACCTCTTTCTGCAGGTGATTCTTGCTCTTGCCATTGCCCACACAGGCAAAGGAACTGTGCTTTCAAACTTAGATACTTCTTGTGATTTCAGGTGCACTTAGGCTCCAAGTTCTGAGTCTCTCAGGTTTTGAGTTTTGGGAGCTAAAAGCAAGGTCTAGAAAAGCTATGGGTCTATCCCCTGTATGGTCAGAATTGGCACTACAGGATAGGTAGAAATGTTCATAACCCAGGTAGCAACACACGATGAAGTGAGTCACTTCCCAGGGCTGGCACAGGCCCACCTGGTGGGATCTGTTATTTCAGAACTGGAAGTCATCTAGCCCTTGCAGCCTGGAATTCATGGCAGCTAGCACAAGCGAACTCTGGTAAGGACTCAAAAGGTGACCCTGGTCTAAGCTCCACGTGGCCATACAGAGCAGCTACTAGGACATGGCCCTCGCAGAATTGCCTCACTGCTAAGTCTCTAAGGCCAAATTTGGATTTTCAAATTCTCTGTTTAGGTGCCATGTCACCTTAGAGGTACCCAACTCATGGTTTCTATGGTAAATTTTCTTTGGTAGCTAAATATCTTTCTCCTGAGCAGACCCACAACAACCTAAGTTTTAATGGTGTCCAGAAAGCTGGCAAGTAATTCATACCTAAAGACAGATAATTCACAGACTACATACTCCTCTGCCTGCAAAGGCCAGTCTGGGAACGGGTTTTGTGCCATACCTTTCTACATCTCTATAAACAAAGTAGGCACTGAAGTCTGAACTGAAGGGAACTGCATCCCTCCATGTGGCGTTCATGGCCAAGAACCCTCTCGTGGACGTTGGCTGTTAAACCAGCAATTTCTCACAAGTGGCAGTCAAAAGAGGAAAGAAAGGCCCTGTTTTTCTGACATTGTCAGAGGATACTTTAACCCTGGCTCCCATCTTCTGCTGGCCTTTATGAGAACAGGTGCACTAAGGTAACCAGCTCCAGGAGTCGTTTCATAGCTGTGACCCTAATTAGCAGTAGGCATTTCTTTGCAACCTCAAAGTAGGTGTTTCACTTTCAGAAGTAGTGCCTAAACCACACTGTCTCATAAGTATTTCCTAATAGCCAGCTAAGTTTTTCCACTCTGTACCGACTTCTGTGGATCTGCTTTCTGGCACTTTCTCTCCTTGTGGTTTGATTTCACTACTGGCAAAGACACAGATTCCTCTAATCTAATGTCAGCAGTTTGAAAGGTGAATGTGTACTCTAAGATGGCCCTCTAGGCTTCCTCTATAGTAAGTGGAGAAGAATTGGTGTTTCCAGACAGTGCCACATCCCTTATCACAACAGCCATCTAAAATGCTGGGCTGAATCCACTTTTAAAAGGAACTTCTAAAAGAAACAAGGTAATGAAATTGTGAAATATGCTACCAGTTAGAAAAGTTTTCTAGTTTCTACTCGACAATACTGAGAGGTTTTTGAAAGTTTTACCTAAATCGTCAACACCAAGTGGGTGTAAATCCACCAGTCAGTTCCTGTGACTGTAGAAGCTGAATACATTATCTTCCAAGTCAATGCTATATAAGGCCTTCCAGTCCCAAGCAATGAATATTAGAAATGGCAAGATCTTGTGCAACTCAGAGCCAAGCACTGACAATGTTTGAAGTCAAGCTAAAAATACATCCCCTGTCCAGATCCCAAACAAGGCAGGCAACAACTGCAGATGGTTACAGGGGATACAGTGGCAGGGATGCACAAACATGTACATAGCAAGACACAACATTATACCATCGTTGCTTTCTCACACTGCTTGCTACCTCAGTTCAGTGCGTTTCCTGGAATTTGTTACAAATACTTAGTTACCTTACATTCATTCTGAAAGATGTTTTACCAAGTTGGTAAATTCACATCAGACAGGGCTTGGCTGCCCAGTTTCCAGGTTTGTGTCATGCAAGTCATTAACTCAAACAGCTTTTCAGTTCTGGTTGAGTAATGCAGCATCCATTCAGACTTCCCTTATAACCCCTGTATTCATGTGTTCTTAGCACAATGCAAAATTGTCCCCCAAATCCAGAGTCATTTGTTCAGCCACTCCCCAACATTGTGTAAGACAGCCTCCTACTCCGAATTCCTGCAGCAGCAGTAGGAAGGAGACCTCAGTGCCCAGCGATCACTGTTGGGAAATTGCTTCTGTAACTTTGGAATAGGTCCATCTTTCTTCAACTGATCTTGTTCCTTTATACAAATGAAACCAAAGTTTGTTTAACCTCTTATTGACAAACATCTAGTGCTAGATTTCCATGGCCTTTTAGTCTAGTTTAGCATTTAGTCACCCTTTATGTCAGAAAGGCTTTTTGCCAAAATCTCCACTCCAGTTTAATGAAATTATTTCTTGTCTCTGTGAATCTAAAAAGCAGATGAATCTCTTCCTTTTGGAGGTTAAATTTAAATGCTATCAATCATCACTCTCCTCACTTCCATTGCATCTTCTTATGCTATGCTGGGAATCAGCAAATAACTTTGGTAAATACAAGCTGTCACATGTATTAAAGGTATAAGCACAGTCCAGCTTTTAAAGAAGTCCTACGTGTGGCTTTGTGTTGTCGGATGTTTTGAGGAACTGTATTAAACTCATCACTCTCTGGGCATCTTGACTTTCAACTGGGAACTATCTTTGCTTGCTCATGGTAGGATTTAACTTGTCTAAACGTAAGTATCTAACATGTAGTCAGCTAGCCTAAGCATACTGCTTGGGTTACCCCTTAATGAAGGGAGAGAAGAATCCTTGCAGAGAGAGAAGAATCACTATTTCAGACCATTCCTCTTGAGTGGGATGAATCCATCACCCCTGACCACAGAGGAATCTTAAAGGATGAGTTTAATTTGGAACTAGAGAGACCTTAACCCTAGCAACCAACTCTGGGATCACAAACTGCATTTTTACATGTCAGCTTCACCAAAAAAAGTTGTGGTTTTCAAGTGCAGACTTTTCAGGAGACAATATAAGAAGGCTTTTACCACTTTTCAATCAATGCCTTATGTGGTGCTCTAGGACAGCAACAATACAACCCGATCCTACCCAAAGCGTGTTGGTACCCCTTCCTGTTAAAAGGTGTTTTTACACAACTTTGCAAGCAGTACCTGAATGCTGTAGCACTGGTGGGAATTCACGTGACTTTCCTGTGAACAAGGAATTCCTGACATGGAGTAACACAAAAAACTTTGACAAAAACTCAAGCTTGAAAAGCCAGAAGACAAACCTACTGATTGGGTGTGGCCTGGTGGAGGCTGTAAGGTCAGAAAATGTTTGGCCATACTGGTGCATGGCTTGCTTTTTGTAATCTCAAAAAAAAAAAAGAAAGAAAAAAGTAGCAGAGCTCCTTCAAAGTCCAGGAGGATGGTAGTAGGTAGGATAATTTCCCTGCTGATGTTCAGATACCCTTCCTGGCACTGCACCCTGCAATTTAATTTAATGTGAAACTGTGCCTTAAAGTGTCAGTCTATCCCTGAATAAAGATTAGGGGATATGGTTTTCTAGAAGCACTGAGAGTTTCTTTCTGTTTTTTTTTTTTTTTTTTCTTTCTTTTTTCTTCTTAGTGTTGAATGCAGAGAGGAAAAGGCAGGCAGATGCATGTCATAAATAAACCCAAAGTGAACAAAGAACAGATCTCGCAAGGAACTTGCTGTCTCAGTACTTGGAGCACAAAGAAATGAAGTAAGCATGGCCCTTCATAGAGGAAGTCCTTCACTTCCTCAAGAAGTTCGAACTTGCCAAGAAAGCAAAACAATTTCACAAGGCCAAAGTATATGGGCTTCTAATCCCATGAAAGTAAGTATATGCTCTGTTGCAAATCCAGAATCAACAGAACTTTCCTTTAACGCAGGCGCAGCACAGTTAAACCATGGGTCTACTACCAATAAGGTTGTTATCACTTAGGAATTCTTTTAGAAAGTGACAGGTTTTTCTTTGCAGGATTAAAGCAGAGATTAGAAATTGTTCTCTTCTTTTTCCTTCCTTAGCTAATTCAATGAATTATAACATAGATGGATCTTAACATGATTCAGACCTTGGAGGGGCAACAACAGCATAAGCACATGGAAAACTGGTAACAATTGCCAGCACTGTCTGCCTTAAAAGCACTGTCTGCCTTAAAAACTCTGATCCATTGTAATTCATGTACTGTAAAAACTCCATAAAACAACAGGAAAAAATAGGCAGAACTCACCATACATTGCAAAGAAAGGTTGGTAGGATCTGCTCTATTTACTCCGCGTTAAGCACAATTGTTTTAGTTCCCTTTCAGCAAATCTCCTGCAAAGAGAGCTGCAGGCGGATGCAGCGTGAGGGGTGCGGAGCGGGGCCAGACATCCCCTGCTCCTTGGGCTGGGGCCACTCGGCACAGGGGCTGCACGCTGGGAGCAAGGAGACGACAGCTGGGGCGGGAGGGATCGGAGGGAGGAACCGCTCCGAGCAGCACAGCTCTGGCCACAAACATTTACTGATATGCGCTGCTGGAGCGATGATAGCCGAAGGACATAAGCAAGGAAGAACCTGGAAGGAGACATCATATCTTTTATTAGTCCTAACCAATATCACTGGGGAAAAAAAATGAAGACAAGATTTCATGACCTAAAGATGAGCCACTATATCTGGAAGTTGTCTATTTTTTCAGCGCTATCAGTGTGTCTAATAAAAGACATTGCCTCTCCCCACAGTTCTTGGTTTATATATATTTCCAGATCAGTGTTTTTACCTGTTACATTTCTAACCCAGCCTGTCAGAAAGCTGATGGGAAAATAAAAATTAAGAAGCCACCACCGATCACAAGCCAGAGGGAGATGTAAATAAATAGACTGGAAAGCCATTATAACCCTAAGAATCACACGGTCCTTGCCAGTTGCAGTTTTTGGACTCAGGCATATACCTGTTTCGACAGCTCTCGGTATTGGCATGTGCTGAGGAAGAGAAAAGGGAGGGAGGCGGTAGCTGGAGTTCCCAGCTTAGCCATGGCAGTGTCACAATTGCGACAGACTGGGGTACAGACGGAGCTGGATCCCACTTCCAGCTGTGCTGGAAGATGGCCAGGAAGGACAGTAAGGATGGGGATGTGCAGCAGAGCCATGACTCCTTGAGGTGTGAGGCTGGCCCCAGAACTACAGGCAGCATCTGCCCTTGCACTGTAAGGAGCTCTGTTCTTATTTTCACTAGACTCACGCTGAGGCTCATCACCATCTCTCACTTCTGGTCTTTTCCTTCTGTTGCCTTCCCTCTGCATCTGTTTCTGTGCTCCTCTGCACTTCCCTGCCCCACTGCACCACCAGCAGCCTCTGCACAGCTCCGCTCTTGTCCCTCTGTCTCCTGGGCTTGTCCTGCCCAGAGCCTTGTTAGCTCCTGCTCCACACAGCCCAGACAAGAACTGCTGGGCCCATCCAGAGCTCCTTCCCTACCAGCATGGCAGCCAACTGTCCCCAAGGCACTGCTGTTGTACAGGGGGCCAGGGAAGAATGGCTTCGCATCTGCAGGGAATGGCACCACTGAGCCCCAGCCCCAGCTCCCGTTCACCCCTCGACCTCCCTGTGCATCACCAGTAGTGGGAGGCTGCAACCAGCAAAGGCAGACTTGTTGGCTGAAAACCTATTAGACCATGGATGCCTACTTCCAACAGGATGTTTTTTCCTGCACAATCCAAATTTTCTCACAGACAAAGGGTCTCTCGCATCACCATGAGTGGGGGAGTGGTGTGCTGCAGTGGCGAGCAGAAGTAGGGGACCGCGGAGAGCAATTCATCCCTCCAAGCACAGGAGTAACTCGAGAGGCAGCAACATGCCCCAGTTTTGTATTATGCCCGAAGAGAAACTCAGGAACTGTAGCTTTCTGAAAAATCACATCTATAATTATGTAACTCCATTTTTCCCTTATTCGAACTGCTCTATCATCTTTTTCCCCATACACACGCATGCCTTCTTATGTGTTGTTCCAGCTGAAATGACAGTATTTGCCCTACAAATGCCCGAAGAAAAGCTACAAGTAGTGTTTATTCTTAGAGTATGTTTTCATTTCTTCCAGTAGAATTTAAATATTTTTCTGCAATTAGTTTCCAAAGGGTTAACTTAAGATGATTTTTTAAAAAATAAAGTAAAAGCTTACAGCTCCTGAGATAGTATCAGCCCATTAAACATAGGTAAGAATACAAGAGGGAAAGAGAAGGGAACAGATATTATATATGTAAGGAAAATTAAAACTCAGGATGTTGGGCGTGGGGGGAATGTGCTTTGAAGTACAAAAGATCCATTGTTAATGTGGGACAAAACCTCCCCAGTATGGGACAGAGATAAAAAGGAGGGAGTTTCTAACAGATCAAGGTCAACCAAGATATATGAATAACATAAATGCTATTAATCTCGTACAGCATGAATCAGAGAATTGCAGCAGGGTATAGCTGTGTGGCGGAGTTCATGGCATGAGTGTTTTATGCCACTTTGTATTAGATAATGAGCGTATTCATCACAGACTCCTACACATCATCCAAACTGGCAGAGAAGGAGCTTTAAGGAGCTTGAGAGAACAAATCAAAGAGCTGCATCTAAAGCTCAGAAAGGTGATAGGGATGTTCGAATACTGCCCCAAGTTTAGATATTTGCAGGCATCCATACAATCTGACTCTGCAGGAAATCGCGTGAGAAAGAAGCTCTTAGTTGGACAGCTTGCTGCTTATTATTTATGATGCTGCTGCTGTCATAACAGCCGACTTTACCAATTAGAAAAGATGTAGAGCAATACAGGAATAGACTACACCAGAAAAAATTTCTCTTTCTTGCCCTTGTTTTTTTTTTCAATTCTTGTGACTGCAAATTCGGAAACACAAAGAGAATCAATTTTGTTCCTGGAGGCTTAATCTAAACATTGTTGGGAAGCAAGAGACTGAGCCATACTGGAGTTAAAAAGTACATAACCAGATGTAATTCTGATTTCAGATGTTGCATTTCCACACATTTCAGTCTCCTGAAATTCCAGAGACACATGTGTTCCACAGGAGAAGCTTAAGGGATAATTTATCTTGGGGAGGAAGGAAATGAAAATGTATACATGTGTGTATATAATTTTGACAACAATCTGCAACCAGATTGTTTGCAGTGGTTTGCACTTCCATTTATTTATTCCAAACAAACATTTTAACTCAATGACATGGATCTATGTAACATGGTTTTCCTGATTGTTACGCTTTTCAGATTTTTGAAAGAAAGCTGAAATACCGTTGGGACCAAATTAAAATTCCAAAACCAACTAATTCCTTCTCCCTGAGGTTAGCAAGGTTTTCTCAGCATGAACCTAGGCTTGCATTCAATTCTACATTTTGGTGCCATGTAATCAATGGAAAAGGGCAAGCCCCATAATGGGGCCAGCTCTCCACAATGAGCCCATCCAAACTTAAAAAAAGAGATTTTGAAAGAGGGGCTGGTTGGTTGTAATGCAGTAGCATCTAGAGGCTATGCTGCATTCAGAGGCATTCTGCAATACTCTATAAATGCATATATATACATATATAAATACATACTCTGTACATATATACTACACATGCATGCATATGTGTATTGTACATATACATACAGGCAACAAATACTACAAACTGCTTCTCTACCTGATGTTTAGGAGATACATTGTTTGAGGTTAGTGAAGGGAAGTTGGAGTAGGGGAGGGGGGAATAAAAAGAGAAGGAAAGGATGGAACGGTTCAAGGTAAATCACCCCTCAGCAAACATCTGAGGACTGTTCAAAGGCAGTGCCAGTGCTATGAGCATGAAAAATACCATCACTCCTCCAGTTAACTTACAAAATGGGCTTGAGCAGGACAGGAAGAGCAATGGGAGATCAAAGGAAAAGCAGCAGATTTGTTCAAAATTTGTATGCCAACAAAATCATCAATTTGTGTGTGGAAAATCAGGCGAAAGCACAGAGCAAGATTCAGACCACCAAATTCTCCTTGTGGTTACCTATATCGAAGTAGCCAAAGGATCCTGAAAGCCTATACTGGCCAGCAGCACCTAAGCTTGAGGATCCTACAGTCCCCCACCACCTTCATGGTGACCCTGGGAGTTTCCGGAGTCTCTTGTCTTGAGCACCCTCCTCAGATCCTGCTTCACGTCCTGCAGACCTTATCGACACTACTGAGTGTAACAGGCCTGGGATGGCTAAACACTCTTCCTCTTAAAATAGGTGCTTGCTGCATCCAGGGTCCCTTCTTGGAGCTGCTCTGGTGCCCTACGTGGACAATGTCTCTGGAGAAGGTGTTTCAGGCTTCACCTACAAGCCTACCTTGAGAGCCCATGGTGCAGAGGACTACCTCGCCACTGGACTGCCTCGCCGTCTGGGCCTGCTCCCTCACCTGATGGGGACAGGCCACCAAGGGTGTGAGTCAGAGGAGAAGCAGGAGTCGGGGGCAGAGGAACCCCCACTCTACAGGCTCATTGTCAGGGTATTAAGCTGAGAAGTGGGAATCAGAAATATCAGACCCAGCTTCCCCAGATTTCTAGCCAACGCATGTCTTTTAGATCAGACCCATCCCCCGTCTCCTTCTGCTCCCTGACAATTGCCGGCTACACCAAACAGGTACCCTCAAGCAGCCATTGCTCATACAGAGCTGGGCTGCCCTAGTGAGGGGAAACTGAGGCAGCCTCTATTTCTATAGGAGGGGGGGATCCATTGTGAGAGGAGGCACAAGAAATGGCGCATTCCCATGAAAAACTGAAATGGGTCTGAGCATCTTCTTTCCAGCTATAGTGAATTAAAATATGAATGCTTCACTTGTGACAGCAGCCCCACAAAACTGGGAAGGCAGCAGGAGATCCTTCAACCTTCATTCCTGCCCTGCCATACAGATGCTCAGCCAGGGCATAAGAACAATCAAAAAAATGGTAATACTCATAGTTGCGTAGTTATGGACTTGTGAATGTAACATTTGGGGGTTTTGTCAATGTAATTGCTACATTCTGTTTATTTGGACGTGCAAGACCAAAAAAACCATCTCTCTCACAGGCTTTTACCTCATAGTTAAATATAGTGGTGAAGCAGTTAACATAGTTATGTATCACCACATTGGCATGGGTTTTTTATCTTTTATTGGCACTATTTTATCCCCAGAGACAATAGGAAATTGTTCTCTCTGTATGTAAAAGGATCTTGTTCTGGCAAGTAGGGTTTTCCCAGTCAACAAGTTTAAAATCCCTGGTAAGGGAGACGTACACCATGTTGGGACCGGCCTGCTAAGCATCTCCTCACGGCAGCAATTGCTTCGTCATTAACTGCTCCCGGGGCTGCTGCAGCACAGAGCCCATGCCTGCTGTCAAACGAGGCAGAGGAGAGAGCACCAAACCTGCAACCCTCTACTATAGTGTTACTACAAAGACAGGGGAAAAAAGCTGATTGATCTTCTCTAGACATTACCCATACCGTAACTGTTAGAAGCTACATGGTGAGAGGAAAATATATGGGTTTAGAAGCCACTTTGTTTGCAAACAAACACAAAATCAATATGAAAACAAAAGCTCTGATTCCCTGCTTTGGGTGCTTGTGTATGCCCCAATATAAAGATGTACAGGATTTCCTTTTTAATTTGTATCTTCCTGGTTGTATAAATAGCACAATATATAATTACAGCAGTCGCAGGCACTAGGGATAAGAAAGTATTTACATCAGAGATGTACATACAAGATTATGTGTGCATGGTAAATTTTTATCTCCATCTTTAAATAAATATTATGCTTCATCCACACCCAAAGTCTTGAAAGAAAGCTGGTTTAGTGTAAACAATTAACTTCCTGGCCTATTGTTGCATTATTTGATGACTTGTTGCTGAGAAATTCAGATTCTGTACTGTTGAATACACCTTACAAATTTTGATTAGACAGATAATCCACCCTAGATTAATCCAGACATTGTAGTTTACTTGTAGTCATACCACGGTGTTTAGCTGGCCAAGTATTTCAGTTGTTCTCATTTGCAAAGGTTATAAAGTGATTTGGTTGCTACCAGGTTTGTCAGCAATTAGAAATACAGGTATGAGCGACGGCAGTCTCTGCTGTGTACTTCATGAGTGTCCACGGTTCAACCCTTCCGCAAAACGTTCAGATCCCAGATTACATTGAAAAATAAAGTCTCTAGCAGTTGGAGCTGCAGTCAGCTTTCAAAACGTTTACTGAGTGTAAGGCAGTGCAACAGTGATCACAAACCCAGCCAAACCCCCAGGCTCCACAGCGATATGAACTGCCCAGAAGGTCATAGCTGAGCTGCGATCCTATAGCCATGACTATTTTACAGATGCAATGAAATTCATCATCTTGCGGCAGACGGAAAATGAAAAGCTATCTCCTTGCCCTGCAGGGATCAACCTGCAGCTGCAATTCCCTCTCTGCCTTTTCTCTGCAAGGCCCAGCTAGCTATAGATGTGTCAATAAATGATTTGGTTTTTTTCACTTTAAACCTTCACTTTAAGCCTTGGAAGAAAACCACTGAAAAAATTGAAAGGCTTTTTTGTCCAAAGCAAAATGGTATTTGAAGAGAGGTGTCATTGACATTAAACCAAACCCCAACCAGGGCAAACAAAATGTTCAAACGGCTGCGCTTCGGCATCATTTGCAAAATGAAGGCAGTAGTAGTTTTATTCAACACCCTGCATGCAGAATTTGGGAGATACTAGTTCAACCTCTGTCTTTTTTGAAATCCTCAGCAGCGTTTCTCATCTCTCGGGAGAGGATCCTGCCCGCCCCGACAAAGCAGCCCTGCTCTGCCAAGCTCTGCTCCTGGAGCTGTTCCACCCCTTTGTGTAAAGTAATTACTTAAATATACATTGAACAAAGAGAGAGGGAAATGACTTTAAGGCCTATCAGTTAGGGCACTCTACCAGGAGGTAAAGCAAACCAGTGAATAATTCATTAATGATGTTGTTATTTCAGTGACCCAATCAATTTTTATTGGGGAAGAAAAAGTCATCATCAGGGACTGCAAAAATAGCCCCCAGACACCTTGTTACTTGGGGGCACTGTTTTGGGGGGGTATTGTCATGGTTCAATGGATACAAATTAAAAAATCCCATGCAGGTGAAATGAGAATTGAAGTCTCCCCAAGCAGGTGCTCAAGTGACAAAAATTTTGGACAAAACGGGAAGTGGAGTGTGTTTGTTTGTTTGTTTGTTTCAGAGCCTTAAAAAGGCTCGCATCTTAAAAGACAATAATTGCAGCTGAGGCTTTTAAGGAACTCAAGTCATCCCACATCTTTCATAAATCGATAAAACATAGGGCCGAACTGCGGTGTTCCTGAGCTAATTGTTTTAAAAGCAATTATTTGGAGGCTCTGGACGCCAGTGTCAGCGTGCCTCCAGGTCCCGCCAACGTCTGGTACGACTCCTGCGCTTGCCGGCACCGCAGCCCAGGAAGAGAAGGAGGTGCCCAGGGAGAGGGGGCAGATAGACTGCCTGAGAGAAACTTAGATGCCACAAAAATCAATAATAAGCTTGCACATTTCCTGATACGTAAGAAAGGAAGAAGACCAAGATGCTTGATGGTACCACACTACAGGCCCCAACTCTTGCTGAAGAAGGAACTGGAAAATGCAGCTTAATGAACCAAGTGTCATCAGGAGTAATGACCATGTCTCTCAAGGAACTTCATCCTCATAATATTTTCAGTTTCAAACCATAGTAAAGCAAAGGGAGGGTGGCTGGCTACAGAAGGTGTTATTGCAACAAATAGCACGTTGTTGGAGGATTTAGACATACCTGCTGCAGAAAGAGGTGATACAGTGCCCTGAGGAGAGCTCCTCGTCCCACCTCCTCCTGGCTGTGGAGAAGTCTCCCTTTGCCTTCCAGAGCCTGAAAACTGCCATCTGTTCTCACTTGAAGAAAATTCTCGTTTTATCTTTTCCATTTGTTTTAAGCTGTTTTTAAATACGAGAGGCTCAAAATACAGGCTGTACAATAGCATATGATACAGTTAATTTCTCTCGCCATCTAATGTTAACAACATATGGAGACTGGCCTGAGCTGCCAAGGACATAAATCTATCCTTGCCTCCTGGTTTTTGCACTGAATCTCCATTTTTTATTACTGCACATTCCTCCGTAGGACTTTACCAAAACACCTGGTGGGGACCTTCCAGAGGAATGAATCTCGTTGCGCAGAAGGGACTCCTCTTCCCCCACCCCAAAAAAAACCCCGTCTCCCGTAGATCTCCTTTCCCCCAAATCCAGAGTCCCATTTCCATTGATAAAGCACATTCCATTAATAAAACAGATTTCACGTTTACACTATTATACAAATGTCTACAACGCAGTGTGTTTTTCTTTAACATTGTTTGATTTGTGGGTGACTTCAGAGCTCCTGATGGCAAGGGATATTAGCATCAGCTAGACCAAAACCGATGGCAAGCAGGTATTGTGCAAGCTTCCTCGCCATTTTGCCAGCTGACCTTACTCCTGACCCACCAGTTTGCTGCTCTTCCCTTCCCATGCCAAACTATGCAGCGGTTTTGAGATGCACACAAATAAACTACCAGGCTCTTTCCAACACACTGAATTAACCAATGTTTGAATTCATGTTTCAGGATGAAGATGTTTACACAAACCTTGAACTGCATTGCAATCAAAATTTGGCATTTCAAGGCCACTTGTTCAAATGGACATCAGTCTTGTACATTTTATTAGTTACCGTAGAGAAACAGCAGGTGAAATATTGGGAAGCAAATTGTAAAGACAATTTTTTAATGAGCTGCAAATGTGCTCACAGGGCAGCTCACTGCAAAACCACTGGAACAGTGAGAGACGCTGCAGGCTTGAAGTGGGCATTTTTCTTTATTTTCTGAGTACAACTTCAAGCAAACGTGGATGTTTTTGTTCTTCTCCCTGCATACAGCATTGAACGATGCATTTTTAGGTACCATAGGCATGAAAGATGGACTCTGCTTGCAATCAACATGTGCATCTGTTTCTCACAAAGCCTGTATGTGAATGCTAAAATGGAACAAAGTTTGAGATATGAAACCCACATCTGCCTCAGGTGAAACCAGATGTTAATTGATGCTTGTTTATTCTCCTCTCTATCCTGTCTTTTATAACATATGTACTGTGCCCATTTCATCTTCACTATAGCAGCACAAATATCTTTCATGTCTGTCAGACATGGAGGACTAAGCTGTCATCAGTACAGCCTTTGAACTTCTTTCTCTTAAAGCAAAAGTTAAGTAATTAAAGTTTACTGGTGACATTTTCTTTTAAAAATGTTAGCTGTCTGTGGGACAAATTCTGACCAGAGCTGTCCATAGAAGTTAACTCAGGAATATTTTCATAAAAAACACCTGACTGTATAACCTTGAGAAATAATTCTGTTTTACAGTATTTACTGGAATATCATATGATGAACTGGATTATTCATTAGAAACTTCTTTTGCCATATTGTCCTGCATGGTATGAAGTCATCTGGGTTTCAAAGAATGTGTAACGTTACATCTTAACTTTACCTTTTTCAATCACTTGTGTTAATTATTCTGATTCAGGTTTGGGGCTTCCCCCCCAGCTTTAGTTCTTAATCCCCTTTTCACGAATACATTAAGCCTAAAGAATATCGACATGCGATAAATATTTCAAGGAACTGTCTTTTCTTTGTAAGGAGAAATTAATGCAGAGTTTCCTATGCTTGGTGAAAGACCCCAACCCTGGGAGGGGCAGGCAGAGGAGGAGGAAGCAGGAGTGAGCGGTGCTATGCCCCATCCAGGCAGACGCTGGGCTCTGTCTTTGTACAGCGTGACACGCCATGCAACCCAGTGCTCTTTTGGTGCTTGGACACACCACATCTTTCAAAAGCAGTGAAAGAAAGGACACTGTACACTGCAAATGCTATTTTATCGTTATGTCAACAATAGTGCGGGCCTCAGCGTTTAGCAAGAGCTGTTTACTTTAGCCCTGAGGAGTCTCTCATCAGCCAGGGCAGACGGTACGCACCACCAGTTTCACCACAAGGTCCCTATTTTTTTTTGGTGTTGATATAGCAAGGTGCAGAAATGCCATGTCCTGCCGCTGTATTTCACAGCTACTGAGGTCAGATCAAGCTCTCGCTGCCTCAGTTGGGTCTCTTCAAGAGGGGACGGGGAGGAGAGGGAGGTCATGGTGCAGAGAGCACGAGGAGCTCCCTCCCATCCAAGCTATTTGCCAATGCAGAAAGGAGTCTCGCAAATAGGTCACTTATTAAAAGTTTATATAGCTGAATTCAGGAAGCCTCCTCTCAGTAGAACAATTGTAAAGGAAAAAAAAAATAAAGAAGAAAAAAGGTTTTTATTGAGCCTTCTGGGTGGGCACAACCACTGGGCCTGAACATGAAGCCCAGGTGAAGCATTACCTTCCAGATACCCATCCAACCCCTCAGAGAGCAACTGGTTATCATTTACCCTTGTGTCAACAGCTCTGCAACCCTTTCTGTACCTCTTTACAGAACTCCAAAGGAGGAAAACTTGACTACAATATTAAACGAGTCACATTTGCTCTGTTTTCTTTTTCACCAAAAACACTAATTGAGATTTTAAAAAAGCAGACGAAAACCCAATCCTACAAAAAGAGGCCTCTCTTCTTAACTCCTCTCTCTTCGAAAGCAAGGGGACCACTTACAAATGCAAAACGAAGATTATGTGCTAACATTGGCAGGATTTGAGGCCTTACAGCTTGTGAAACTATCCAAAATGTGGTCTCCCTGTCTGGGCAGGGCAAGTATATTTGGTAACACACCTTCCTTTCATAGTTGTTCGGACCCGGGGATATTTTCAGAGCTTGCTGCAACTCCCTTCCTTTGTACGGAAACCAGCCCGCCAGGAGATGGGATACGGAGCAGAGTCAAGAGTGGGGAGGCACTCCTACGTCACACAGGATAAAAATTAAACATTAATGTGCAACTTCTGCTACCTGCCTGGAAGTCACACAGCCACAGCATTTTAACTTGTATAGTGGTGGCGAGGGCAGGTTTGACCTTTTAAGTGTTAGTAGACCCTCCTGTTCCCCACTGGCTGCAATTAAATGTTCCTCAAGTCCTTCATCTTATTGCAGTATGGTTTGGATCACTTCTTATTTCATATAACAGACTAAAACGTACAGCCTTAACCTTCCAATTCACAAGAAAATCCTTCTTAGTTTGGAGCAACTGATTCAGCTTCCCAGAGCTGAGAGAGGGAATTTACACAACTTCTTAAACAGTAGAGAGGTTTCTTCCACAGTTTTCTCTGATTGAGCTTGCAGCTAAGTAAATTTGTGGCATCATGAAAACAGGTTTTAAAGTTACGTCCGCATTGCTCAATAAAGGAGCTGGGGATTGCATGCAAGCACTGGAGCCCCAATCTTCTGCACTGCTTAGCTGTTAGGTCATTCTCTGGCGCCGTTTTGGACTGCTCTAGCTAAGATCTTTCCCTGTGAGTAAATTTGGATGCAGTTCGGGCAAGAAATTATTCCAGAGGAGGCTCCTGACAGGCAGCATGGCTAAGACTGCACCAGGTTTGACTCTCTTTCCTCTGCTACTGTCTCCGTCCTCCAAACACTACTTCAGCAGCCTCAAAACCATCGAGCACTCCAAAATACTGCAGGCTATCTACTTCATGCTAGAAAGTACCAGTCTGAAAAGTTGCAATGTAGGCGACACTTCAGGGGCTTTGAACTAACACATGAATGCAAAATAATACTCTGTCTTAGGATCCAACAACAGCTAAGGCCATGTACATGCAGTGCGGACGCAGCCAGCCTGCTGCAGGTCCGTTGGATCGCAGTAGCGTAGATGTAAGCCACTCTGCACCGTTGCCCTGGGGGCCAAAGAACCCTTTCTGCAGCTAAGTTATTTAGCAGTATGCCAAGAGTCCCAGGTTGTCGCTGAAAATTGGTTTAATTCATGACAGAGCAAGTCCCCAAGCCCTACTTAGGAAGTGTTGTCTAGCTGCTGAGCAGCACTCCTGCAGCTGGTTTGTTATTCTTCATGCCAAGCTGCGAAGTAAGACCTAGAACTGGTAGAGCTCTTGCTTTCTCAGGGGGAAGCTTCAAGAACCAAATGGGGCCATAGGTCTCAGAGCACTTGGGTGACCTCCTGAATTCTCAGAATTACTGAAGTAGTAATTAATCCCAAAATAACAGCTACAAATATTGTTCATAAATTAGGTAAAAGAGTTGGAAGCATGACAAATTTGGACTAGTAGCTCGCTGCATGGCACTTTTAACACACCTTGCCAGCTCTATCATGAAAATATACATCACCCACAAGTCATACCAAACAGGAACCTGGCCACAGAAACTGGTTTCTCTGGTCTTTGTAAAGAACTTAGCCACTCTAATAACAACAAATACCAAAATACTGGGGAAAGGAGTCCCACAGCCCAATGCCATGTTTCGTGAAAAAAATTCAGCATTTGCATACTTGCTTCATTACGTCCTCTCAGTTCTTGGATCAGAAGGGAATGAACAGCTGACCCTTATTTGCTTGTGGAACAAAGTCTGTAGGAAAACAGGATTTCACAAAGCCCAAACCATTCCATTCGAAATACCACAGACAGAAGCCTATTGCCAAATATAAGGCAGAATCCTGGGGGAGCCCAGGGGACTGGCAACTCTGGAAGTTGTGGTATCCTCAGCCGCAGGACAGATGTCCCTGAAGGGCAGGAACACTGGAAGCCGGGGCAAATTGCTCAACTGAATTTCAAAGAAAGAAAAGCAATTTTCCTGTAAATGAGGAACTCTTCAGCAAGCTCTAAGTGTGACCAAAAGCTATTGTTTTCTTAAGAAGCTGCTGGCTACATTTTTTTTAAAGGTTCCGAAATGTGCAGTTTTCAGTCTAAATACCTTTCAGTGCTGACTCAGTTGAATTCATCTTGGACATACGGCTTTGGGTGGAAAAAAGCATCATTTGCAGATGCATCTCTTGATCTGACTACAGAGTAATCCTTGGTGACTAGCTTAGACTAGATGACTGTATTTTTAGGCAAATTAAATTAGATGACATGAGTCCTGCTGCAAGCAATCCAGATGCTTAAACCTACAGTTAGTCTGAAATAGGAATCCCAGGAGAATACCCAGGTGCCATGTACAGAGGAAGAGGCCTCATGAAAGCGACAATTTTAGGAACAAAGAGAACTCACAGCATCCAGTGCTCTGAGTGCTAAAATGCTTAAACAAGCTGGCAGGAAGTACTGAAGACCCACCATCCCTTTTCAGTGTTGGAAATGTGGGCAATTCATTAGAGGTTGGACACTCTTTTTTTTTAAAACGCTTTCTCCCCTTTGTCACTTGACAGCTGAGCAGTTTGCAGGGCTACTCGGTAACCCAGGTGCTGTGGAAGGAGCCACTGAGCACATCCCTCATCGAAACTTGGTCAGCGATAATGATGAATAATAATGAAGCACTGGGACAAGTCGCCTGCGGAGTATGGGGAAGCCGCTGTGCTCTGGGATTTTCAAGACTCAGCTGACAAAGTCTTAAGCACTGTGGTCTGAATTCAGCACTGGCCCTGCTTCGAACAGGAGTTTGCACCAAATTACCTCCTGTGGTCCCCTCCAACCCGAATGACTGATTCTGTAGTGAGTGTAGAAACTATTGGTCCAAAGGGAAGCAGGTAAGAGGCTACCCAACCCTTTAACCTAGCTACAGCACTTAGATAGGAATTGGGATACTCAAGGGAGATTTTTGTTTATGCTAAACATAGAAATAATCCTGAGAGCAGGAACTCAGCTTCAACCTCCTATATACCCAAGCAATACACCTAAAACTGGGTTCATAAAGAAACTTAAATGTTATATACACCAGCCTGATACTCATTTCTCACTATCATGAAAAAAGATCTAGTAATATGGATACTCCAGATGTGCTGAAGAGCATGATGCCGATGCTCAGCCTGGCCCAAAAGGCATATGTTTGAGCCTGACCAAATTTGTTTTACCTGAGTTACAACCAGCCATGACAGACCCAAGCACGGTACTTCCCAGTAATCCAGACACTAGAGACACAGCCTAGGAAACTGAAGACGGCTCTGCATACAGCTAGCTCAGCTGCAAAGGACGTACTAGCTCAGGATCTGGAACATAGAGTGGCTGTGATAACTTTTCCGCACTCATACCTAAATCAAGGCTCACAGCAGTACAGTTGTCATAACTAAACTGGTGTGCACAGAGTTGGCAGCCAAACAAGACCAGTACAGGTGTCAGCCCACGGCATTCACCGATTCATCACCCAGACAAGCTGCCTCTGG
The DNA here is from genome assembly GCF_000690535.1 of Cariama cristata. Lineage (NCBI taxonomy): Eukaryota > Metazoa > Chordata > Aves > Cariamiformes > Cariamidae > Cariama > Cariama cristata. The sequence continues at coordinate 1,998 of NW_009632771.1, read as the reverse complement.
ATAGTGGAGAGTTAACCATGTGGTATTTCTCATTTGAAGGGCAAAACAATTCTATAGTAATCAGGAGCATAAATACTACTGGATTGCATTTTATGTATTTCACAAGCCCCAAATCTGGATCACATCACACATGCTAGCTGTTTAATCACTTCTGTAACACAGATGCTGTATAATTAGAAGCTCTAAAAAAGACAGGGAGCGGGACTGTGCTAAACACTGCACAAGCATTAACATAGGCCTCAAAAAACAAAGCAGAAAAAAACCAAGGAAATAAAGGTGCAAAAATTATCATTTCCACTGCAATTTACAGTTTAGGGCTGAGATGCAGAAGTAATAAACGGTCTGCTAAAACTTCCAAAGCAAACCTCACTAGAACTTTTTAAAAAAAAACAAAACAAAACAAAACCAAAAAAACCCCACACACCATCTTTTCTCTTGATATGATAACAGAAATGTATACTGCATGCACATAAAATACAGTAGGTCACTTTATAGGCATGGACCACAGAGAGAGATCAAATTTTATATATAGTATTTATATAGCCCAAATATCATCATGAGGAAGACTTTACAAAAGCCACAGGGAAATAACAAACATTAAAAATGCTTTGTGATAATATTTACTGGCAGCATACATAGGAATTACTAAGTTCATAGAATTATAGAATGGTTTGGGTTGGAAGGGACCTTAAAGGTCCCCCTGCAATGAGCAGGGACATCTTCAACTTGATCCAGTTGCTCAGAGCCCCGTCCAACCTGACCCTGAATGTTTCCAAGGATGGGGCATCTGCCACCTCTCTGGGCAACCTGTTCCAGGGTTTCACCACCCTCATTGTAAAGTATTTCTTTCTTGTATCCAGTCTAAATCTACCCTCTTTTAGTTTAAAGCCATTACCCTTTGTCTTATTGCAACAGGTCCTGCTAAAAAATCCATCCCCATCTTTCTTATAAGCCCCCTTTTAGGTACTGGAAGGCTGCTCTAAGGTCTCCCTGGAGCCTTCTCTTCTCCAGGCTGAACAACCCCAACTCTCTCAGCCTGTCTTCATAGGAGAGGTGCTCCAGCACTCGGATCATCTTCGTGGCCTCCTCTGGACTCGCTCCAACAGGTCCATGTCCTTCTTGTGCTGAGGATCCCAGAACTGAAGGCAGTACTGCAGGGGGGGTCTCATCAGAGTGGAGTAGAGGGGGAGAATCCCCTCCCTTGACCTGCTGGTCATGCTGCTTTGGATGCAGTCCAGGACATGGTTGGCTTTCTGGGCTGCAAGCACACATTGCCGGGTCATGTCCAGCTTTTCATCCACCAGTACTTGCAAGTCCTTCTCTACAGCGCTGCTCTGAACCTCTTTATCTCCCAGCCTGTATTGATACCAGGGTTGCCCCAACCCAGGTGCAGGTCCTCGCACAGTTATTTGATTTTTGTTCTTCATTTACTTTTTGCTTTCAATGTATTTTCCCATATTTTAAAATTATTCATTTTTATACTACAGAATTAAGAAAGCTGAAAGACCTTCTTGCATTATGCATCTTCAAGAGAATTGAGGTAGCTAAGAACTATGCATCTTGCATCGCACATACTGGTCAGAGTTAACATATATATCCAGTCTCAATAACTGTACTCGCTTCACAACATCCTACTGAAGAGTCTGATTATGGAGGTAAAAAGAAAACCCCAACACCTTACCAAAGACGTTTCTTAGAAAATGGCAAGTGCACAAAATATTAAGTTAGTTATTATCACAGGACAGATACCTTCCGTGACTTACAAAATCATGAATTGTCTTTGTAGGGAATTTTTATATCACGGATTATATGTATGCTAACTGGGGGAAGACTCTAAATACAAATTCAATGGTAAGAGCATAATTGGAAGGACACTTTCTTCTGCTGAAGTTTTATTAACGCTGATAATTTGCAAGGCAAGACATTGCAGAACTAAAGTTATTTTTGCACAACTGGCCGTGATGAAAGTTGAAAAGCTGAAAGACTGACTGGGGGGGG
>NW_009632770.1:16959-19784 GCF_000690535.1 Cariama cristata | reverse complement strand
CCCGCCCCGTTCACTTACTCCTCGTAAGAAAGCACTGTTTGATGCAGTCCCTGTAAAGAGAATTTGCCTGGACAGGCTTAACCTCTTCTGGCCTCTTGGGGGCTCAAGGGAAGTGATTTCTGCAGAGGATTCGGAGAACACTTGGGGGGAGGTTCGGTGTTGGTTGCCTTTTAAACTTACCAACGCAGGCTCCCCGGTGGGTTAACAAAGGCACAGCCTGTGCAGCCCTGCTGTTCCCTTTGTTCTGCCACCGGCTGTGCCCTCTTTGCAGAGCTCTGATCTCTCCTGGTTTTATCGGAAATAGGGAGCAACTGACGGAGACACGCAGGGAGTTCATGTTTTGGTGGGAGCATTTCAGGTAAACCTAGAGCAAAGCTTCGGGAGGCAGGATAGAGGGTAGCTGATTGCTTCTTAGAGACAAGGCAAAAAGGAGGTGTTTTTCATCTGGCTGATGCTGTTTCGGGAATTAGCATTACTGCTCTCTTCCTGGGAGGCAGAGTAGCTCTGCATGAGTGTGCTGGTTTTGCAGGGCCAGGGGGGAGAGGGAGACCACTGCCCTCTGTGCGCCAGCTGCATCAGCCTGGCCAGCAGCATTGCTCACCTCCGTCCCACTGATCGGACCAGTTGCTGGCCATGTCTGTGCAAGAGGTGGGTTCCCTGATAGCACGTCGGGGTATTTCCAGATATGGTGGGTTTCTCACCCTCCTTTTTGCCCCCGGGGTAATTTCTGCCTGTCTCTCGAGCATGTTGGCTTGTCCCCTCTGAGCAGATTTCTTGCTCAGAAGATGTAGGTAATGGATAATATTTTGGAAGTTTCTGTGTCTGCTTCAGTTGTTAGTAGCTGTATAATAAGTGGATTTTGGCTTGTCTGGCTCTGTGGCAGGGCTCTGTGAGTCTCTTTCTAGGTGCGTTGGCACTGGGCCAGCTGCTGGTGTCTGAAATTGGTTTGTAGTGCCCAAACAAGGGTAGTTCTCCATTGCTTGTGGGTTGTCTGGACTGTCAGATGCCCAAGTGCTGTGCGGACTGTGTTTTGGGAGTGTATGCTTGAGTACAGAGCAGGTTCCTGCTGTGAGCTGGTGATGCCCAGGTACACAGGTGCCTCAGTGTAACAGAGCCTTAGAGAGAGAACTGAAGGCTTTGGCAAATCCCCAGAAGCAAAGGTGACACATGGGATTGAGAGACAGCTGCCTCAGGGCCAAGCTAAGGTAGGTTTTGCACATGACCTTGCAGCCTCCTTGTATAATGTGGTCAGTTCGTTTCCTCTGATGTTTTTGCATTCCTTGACCCACAGCGGCTGCACAGCATGAAGTCTTCATCCCGCCCTCGTGGGCCCTGATTTCCACAGCAGGGATTTTGATGGGGAAACTGTTGGAGGATGGGTTGTGACAGGGTATGACAGAGACCTTCTATGAAGAAACAAGGTGGAGGGAAACTGTGCCAGATCAGTTCCCCATCATCTGCTCTTGGTTGATCCAGGGGGATCTCAGCAGAGTCCTGATCCTTAATGGCAAGATCCTGTCCTCCACTGTCATAAATAAAACTTTTCCAAGAAAGTTTGCTTGAAGTGTTTGCTTCAACAAAAGAAAACCGCACCACCTTATCTGAGTATTTCCATCTGCCACTTATAAACAGAAGCAGCCTTTTTTGGCAATAAAATGGTAGCCAGTTGGCCAGTGGGCTGATGTCTGCGTGACTGCTGAGGAAGTTGCTGCTAAACCTCCTGCTCAGACCCCACGGGACCTGCAGACCTATCCCTGGTGAATCTGGGCAGCGACTGCTCTTTGAAACAGCCGGGGCTGGGCACCTCTTGACGCACAACATGGCCACAGGCGGTCTGGTCTCTTGCTCCCATGGCTCGAAGACACCAAAGCAATAATGTGGTGAGGTGTTTCACAGGTAGTCGTTTCCTGGCTTCCCTTAAGTGCATGTTAAGCTACTCTGGCTGCAGAGAGCTGATTGATGCAAGCAACCTGCAGCACACAGCAATTAGGCTGACACGCCTTCTGCCTCTCTGCAGGAGAAACAGGAAAGACCTTTAGATCTTTCAGGAGGCTGTATGGGCTGAGGGGGTTTGACACTCACAGGATTATACTGGTTTGCAAATAGAAGACAGACTGGCCTAGTATTTCCAGGGATTTCCCCTCTGTGGTATTACAGGCTTGCCAGCAACTTTCCATTTTGAAAATACACCCTACAGGGCTCTCTATTAGGGTAATGTTGATACTTACTATTTCCAAAGCACTTTGAAATTCACAAATAGGACTTTCTGACCCTCAGTCAAGCAAAGCCTTTTCTAAAGCTTGGAGACATGCTGCTGCCCATGGTAGGACCAACAATAGCATGCAGCTCCAAGCCCTGTTCTCTCTTACCCTGTTGACCTGCTCCCTGCTCTGCTTCACAGGATTTCACATTTTCCAGAACAGTGCCCAAAGTTTGGCCTCTCTCTCCCTCTCTCTTTCAAGCATCCTTCTTGGCTCTGGTTTGTGCAAGGGTTTCTTTCCAGTCTGGTGAGTCGCTGTGCTTTTTACCTCTGTGTCAGGAAACATGAACATTCCTACCTGCAGAGAGGAGGTCTTCTGCACCCATGGCTCTGCACTGCCCATCTCTCTCTGTGGGACAAAGTCACTGAGGAAAATTATAAGGAAGACAAAGCAGCAGAAACTCACATTAATTCTGATATTTTTATCACTGAAGTTGAGACAAAGTTCATGGAAACTGATTAGATAGCTTCCAGGAAAGCAGGAGAGGCCAAACTCCATCTTGTTCTTCCTCCTGCAGCTTTGGGAGCTGTGCTTAAAGGGAGAGCAGGCAACACTGAGGCAGAG
>NW_009632770.1:4024-16928 GCF_000690535.1 Cariama cristata | reverse complement strand
AAGACCCCCCCCAAGGAAACGGGGGCGGGGAAAGCCTCTCCAGGTCAGGGTTATACTAGTAAAGTGAATACGAGCCTCCTGGCTCCAGCTTGTGAGCAGGGTAGGGAAGGGACAGTCAGAAAAAAGGTGCAGGCGAGAGCCAAGGCAAGTATTGGGCTTACTCCTCAGAGCAGAAATTAAGCAACCCTTGTTCTACAGATCCCATGATTTGAACTCTTCTTGCAGGATTGTCCTGGTTTGACTAAAACAGGACTATTTATCCTTTCAGTAGTTTTTCTCTCAGTTAAGTTTCTTCTAAGTATCTGCACTTTCTGAAGTTAGCTACATGTTTTTCAGACAGTATCTCCTTTCAGAATTGAAAATGCTTGACCTTTATAGTTGTTACTGAAGTAACATTGGGATTGGTATGCAGAAAGGCCCACATTTATACTTATTCCTATGGGAACCAAGGTCACTGCTGACTCTTTTGTGTTAAACAATTGAAAAACCGTAAAAGGGTCGCACCTGCAGAAGAATGCGGTCAGGGCAGGTGACCAAAAACTGACCCGCGAGATATTCCATCCCATCCACGTCATCCTCAGTATAAAGCTAAGGGATCACGAGGGTCTCACTCTCTTCTGGTGCGCCCCCCTGGGAGTCCGTTCTCGCTCGCCTGCCTCTAACCCCGATCCGTGCATTCCTGAATTCGGTTCCTGTTGGCTGCGGAGTCTGACCCAGGACGTCCGGGTGCCCGCCCTGCAATCTCCCGACCCTCATCAGGAAACTCAGTATCGGTTTTGTATACTTTTCCTATTATTTCCATTATTAGTAGTATTAGTATTAATATTATTATACTTTATCATTGTTACTCTTTTATTAAAGTTTGTTTTAAGTTTCCAACCCCTAAGTCTCTCTCCCTTTTCTCCTCTCCTTCCCCTCTGGGAAGGGACGGGGTTAACAGAGAGCATCTGCCACCCGCTGTAAGAGTCGGCCCAGCCTTAAACGGTGACAAGGGCGCCTGTGCAGAGGGCTGAAATCCTCCTTTTGAGAGTCAGAAAGCTCTGGATCCCATCCCAGGTGTCCTGGTTTCAGCTGGGATAGCATTAATTTTCATCCTAGTAGCTGGTACAGTGCTGTGGTTTTGGATTTACTATAAGAGTATTTTGATAACACATGGATGTTTTAGTTGTCGCTAAGTTGTGCTTACTCTGCATCAAGGGTTTCCCGTTCTCTGCCAGTGAGGAGGTGCACAAGGAGCTGGGAGGGAGCACAGCCAGGACAGCTGGCCCCAACTAGCCAGAGGGATATTCCATACCATAGAACCCAGTATAGAAACTGGGGGGAGCTGGCCGGGAGGGATCGATTGCTGTTTGAGGATGGGCTGGGAATCAGTCAGTGGGTGGTGAGCAATTGCATCACTTGGTTTTCTTGGGTTTTACTCCTCTCTCTCTTTGTTATCTACCTTTTCATTAAAATTACTAATAGTATTAATATTAACATCATATTTTACTTTATTTCAACTATTGAACTTCTTATCTCAACCTATGGATCTTACCTTTTTCTGATTCTCCTCCCCATCCCACTGTGGTGGGGGAGGAGTGAGCGCGTGACTGCATTGTACTTAGTTGCAGGCTGGGGTTAAATCACAACACCAGGTTTTCTGGGAACCACAGGCAGGGTGCATGGGTAGTGCTTGGTAGACAAGTGCCTTTTTCTCAGATATTGCCCTCTCGCTGGATTGGGATATGGACTGCTGCAGCAGGCGAACAAGTGCAGGACTGGGAGCAGCAGATCTCTCCTGAAGCTGTCTGCCCTACTCCAGCCTTGCCTGGGTCTTGTTTAGCCAGGGAGCATTTGCATGTAGCATGCTTGCCTACCTGCCAAAAGGACCCCGAAGCGGTGCTGCCCCTGAATACCACCCAGTGTCATTGTCACACCAGCAATCTGTGCTGAATCCAGTGACAGGCTTTTCACCGCCCTCTGTAGCTCTTCTCCCATCCAGTATCTGTGGAGTTTTGCTTTCCAGGCTGTGGAAAGTTCAGCTCTGCCAGTGCTGTTCAGCTCTCAGCTGTCTTCCAAATGGTTAAGTGTGAGGTTATTTAAAGTCAGTTATTTAAACCAGTATTTCACATTGTTTGCCCTGCGCAAGAACACACAAATCTTGAAAAATATAAACCATGTTGACTTAGAAAAGTGTGGCTACCATTTTCCCTGAACTGATGGCACGGCTGCAGTTCTCCTTTCTAAGGAACCTCATGTTGATGTTGTTGGGAACACTGTCTGCTAACATAAATGATGCCAGGAAGGACCAGTCTTCCTTGTCATACTCTGGTTCCTACCATTCTATCCGTCCCCTAAAAGAAGCCTTTGCTGGCAATGAAATTGCAGGGTAATAGGCATACAGAACCCAGACAGCTCTTTAATTGCAACAGACAAATAGAAGAAGTCAAAGATTGTCTTGCTAACATCTACTTAAATGTAATTAGTTCATGTTATTTTTCTCTGCCGTTTTCTCTAATTTAATTTGAATACCAAAATACACACACAGAGGAACAAAAACAACATCAGAATAGCACTGCTCCAAGTTCCTGCTCTCATAATATTCAGCTCCTCCTACGTATAGAGGCTCTTTTCCTTACAGTCAGGGAGGATCAGAGTCTCTCTTCTGACCCCTCCTGCCTGTGGTCATGGCTGTGGCTCATGTTTCTCTTTGAGTTTGCAAAGGTCTTGATGTCAGTAACTGATACCTGAAGTCTTAATTGAAAAGATTGATTTTGCTAATGATAGCCTGGCATCTAACAGCTTCCATAGAAACCAATAGGAGTTCAGTGCCTCACAATTTTAAAAATCATGGCACTCATTTAAAGGCTTAATAGGAATTGAAGGGCTTGACTTTACAGCCCCTTGCATCTATTTGAGGCTTGTGCCCCGTGCCATACATTAAGCCCTGTGCAATAGCTATGGCTGTGATGCATCCTGCCAGGCAAACTGAGTCTTGGAGCAGAAAAACCCAACCCCTCACTGAGATTTTATAAGCAAAAGCTCAAGTGGAAATTTGCCACTTTTGTCTTTCTTGGTGTCCAGGTTGTGTTTTGGTGAACTCTTCATTCCTGTGGAGTTGAAAAGGTCAGAAGCCTCTTGTAACATTACAGATAACAAGTTCTTCAACGAATGAGGACCACTAGCTGGAAGCAGTTATTATTTGGCAAAATAATAAGGCAGTAGTGTTTTTAGCAGCAGAGAGGAGGAATCGTGGGAAGAGTTTCCTGGGATGATGCACTGCTAGAAACTTGAACAGAATGATCTTCTAAATAATGTCACTCAGTGCAGACAGCAGTGTTCTCTGGAAGTAGGTGCCATCTCTTAGCCTGCTGTTAGCCAAACAGCAGCTACCTGGCATCCTGCAGAGATTTCTTTTCCTGACTTGTCACCCCCAAAGCATCCTATCTCACCATGGTGGTACACACTCCTCTTTACAAGCTCTCAGCATGTTCTGCCTGGCTTGGCCTTTACGGCCCCAAGGTGATATTCTTGTTCCCAAACACCATAACTAACTTCCTCTCCTGAGGTTTGTTTTATGGTCACTGGAGGGATGACAATCTGAAGACCGGAGTCCTCTGAGCCACTTTGGACATTGACTGTAAGTGGAGATGGACTTCACTGACTGTGTTGGCTGGAGATGTGGAGAGGGAGGGGTAGGTGACTCATATTCATGGAGGCAGAGCACTGTGTAGGACCAGCACTTGCCTCTGCAGCTGGTGTATATTGACTGACTGCGATCACAGTTATTAGCCAGATAGGGACTTAGCAGGATGGTTTGCTTGCCTGTAGTACCTCCGTCTTTCGAGATTTTCAGAATTCATATGGACAAGGCCCTGAGAAATCTGGCCTGACTTAGAGACTGACTCTGCTTTGACCAAGAGTTTGGGCTACAGACTCTAAGAGGCCCCTTCCAACCTAAATTTGCCTGTGATTCTGTGATGATAGCAGAAGTGAAAACTCGGTAGTGATATTAGGAACCAAAGTTCCAAGGAGTTAAACCAAGGAAACCCGTAGTTAAAGTTCTCCTGGAAAGTCTACCTTGGTCCCTATCTCTCGTGCTTTCTTCCCAACGCTCATGCTGAGTGTTGAACTTGGAAAAGTGGTAAGAATCCCTAACTTTCTGCTGTAGCATATGTATCTGCTCTATGAGTCTGTCCACTGGATGGAGGCAAAGTGTCAGAGGATGTCCTTGGGTATTTTGTGGTCATCCTTGAGGTTTCAAAAAACATTTTAATAAAGCTCATCTTGCTGTTAGTTTGGGGAATCTCATACTGTTGAAAGCTTGGTTTTGGTGCCCATCCCTTTGCGGGCTGTTAGTGGAACACGACTTCTTAAGCTTAATTGAGAGTAGATCTGTTTGATCTGTAAAGAGGAAACTGAATTGACAATTTCTCTACCTTCCCTTTCTTTCAATTTTGAGAAACCTGTGAAACCAGTCATTATTTTGCTTACGTTTTTGTGTGTTTCAGAAGAGTTTTCCAATGTCTTACCTGTTCTTCCTTCCCTGACAGCACGACTTGCCACATAATCTTTTCTGTGGCTTCATGACAACTTGTGTCTTACCTACGAAAAAAATTTAGCAGTGTTTATACCCTTGTTTCTGTCTGTCTTGCAGACTAGCTCAGTTGGGAGGATTTAAAAGATTAATGGCACAGACACCATATGTGGCACTAGAAGGGTTTCACACACCTTTCACTGTGTGGGGTTCTGCTCCTACTGGTGCCCCTGGCCACCAGCAGTAAAGGCAGATGATTGCATGGTGTCTTAGTCTTTAAGTGTAGAAGTCTGAAGGTGTCTTGAACTCCTGCAGAAAGGCAAGTCTTTCCCAGGAAATTCAGATCTTTTTTTGGAGCTGTTTCTAAAAACCTTTCCCTTTCTTTACTTCCATTGTCTGCCTGTGTCATTGTCTGCTGTCCTTCCTGTGCCAGAAGTTCCCTGGCATTGCAAGGTGCCCAGGGCGTCATGCAGGGCAGCAGTAGCACTCACCTGCAACCCTCAAGTCTGCTTGGGGACCCCTCTGTGTGACTGTTCCCACTTGCTGTCGTCTCTGGCTGAGCAAGAGCTGGGAGCACAACAGCTGACTCTCCTCTGGCTCTGAGCAGACTTACAGAAGTTTCCTGGAACCTGAAGACTTTCTCTGGTGCTGAAAAGCCCTAGATGCAGATGTAATTTCAAGAACACATATGAGATATCCAGAGAAATCTGCATATTCAGTCAGGTGCAGTGTGTCCTATGCAGTGCTTTTATTCTTGCTCTTCTTCACACAGTCTTTGTTTTTGCAGCCTAGGGCATAGAAATCATGTCCCAAGCTGCCTGGCCTGCATTATGTTATGAGTTCAAATGCTACTTTAAGTCACAGTCAGACTTCAAGGGCTGTGCTACCTTTCTTCTTTTTTCTTTTTTTTTTTTTGTTCCTTTTTTTTCCCCTTTCTACTGGCACTGTGAAAAGGTCAAATACTGTCTGGATACATCTATAGCGCAGCTGTGTCTTGAATGCCTCATGCAATGCTAGTTTTCTGCAGCTCACTGAAGACCAAGTAGCGCAGAAGAGAAAGCAGAGAGGGACAACTGCTCAGCTTGGAAAAGGCGTGCCTGAAAAGGGATATGATATATAGCCTTTGACATATGGTAGGATGATGGGATAGAGAGTTCAGATGGAGAGTGATTTTTCCTCTGTTTATCACTGCCCAGGAACTACAGGATACATATAAACAGTGCAACTCATTGACACAGGAAGTTGGGGATGTGGTTCAAGAAAAACCATTAGATGAATCTGCAGGCAGAAAATCCATTAGGGTCTGCTAAACCGACGGATAAGCCTTTGGCTCAAAAAGTTTATGAGATACAGATGCCCAGAGCTGACTCAAAGGCAGAGAAAAGATCAGCTTGTCGGCATGGATATCAGTGGAGCTGGAGAAAGGTTGGCATGGAAAGCCGCAGTACTAGAGGAAGAGTGCGTGAGCCCGTAGCAGGGAGCTCAGCTGGAACGTGGAGGTTCTGCCAGAGGTGCTCCCCAGCTGGAAGGGTTGGAGATAGGGGTTGTGCCGAGGGACAGAGCTGGAAGGTGATCAAAATTTGTACTTGGGGAAATATGCAAAGAGGTTGGCAGGAATGAAGTGTGTAGGAAATAAACTACTATGGGGAAGGAGAGACTGATCTTCATTACTGATAGATGAGAGGTGTGAAAAGGGGCACTGGTCACAAAGGAAAGCAGTGATGCCAACCAAAATGATCAGAGATGGAAGAACACCCAAAACCAGTATAACAGAGCAATACTTGGAGGAGAGGAGTTAAAGAAAATAGTCTATCTGAAGACAAGCAAGGCTGAAGCTCAAATGGAGAGGCACGTCTGCAGAAAAGTGTGCAGTGACTGACCTCACCTCTGTTAACTATAACCACATCTACAGTGCAAGAGAAGTAGATCTGTAGAGCAAAAGAGGTGGTACCAGGACTTTATATCCACAGGCATTTTGGACATTCTAATTCGACCCAGCTGGTGCCATTAACAGATAGAGTTCACTGTTTTCTGATTCTGGAATGATTTTAATTTAATCTAGAGGGAATCCTGTCTCTGTGCTCCAAGACAGCTTTGCAATGCAAATTGGAGTGCAGTAAATGGCGGCAATAAGGAGATTTGCTTCAAAAGCGGGCTCCCAGTCTAAACCAAGAAATACTTCTGCGCTTGCACTGATGGATTCAGTTCAGAGTGATGCCACTGGTTTCGCAGAGACTGTGGATTTGCCAAGCCCAGCAGGTGAATGAATGGGCTCAGAATCTTATTTCCCTGGCAGGGAAAGCATGGCTAGTCCTCCCACTTGGTCAGCATTAATCAAAGTCAGACTAAGAACCAAAAAGAGCAAAACTGAACCTACTATCTCTGCTTTAAATGATGAATCAATTTTAAAACTTGTGATGAGGCAGAAAAAAGCATTGGCTATTTTGTCTCTTAACATCTGCCTTCGCCACACTCTCTTGCTGGCTTGTCGTGCACTAGGTAAATGGGTCCTGCTGTCAGAGAGCTCAAAAGTGTGTTAGGAATTTTCTAGAGAACAGAGAGATGTCAATTCTGATTTAAACAGCCAGTCAAAGAGAAAAGCATCAACTGGAATCATAAAGCAATTCCACAGGTGCTGCACGGGTGTGGGAGAGTTCCCCACACTTCTCTTTTCTGTGGGTTCCTAAATGTTTTTTGCATGCAGATGATGCTGCAAGGGAGGTGGAAGAACTCTGCAGCTGCAGCTTCAGAGAAGACCTCTGATGCTGCCCACCACCTTTCAAAGAACAAGGTCCTGCTGTTATTGCTTCCAGAAGGATAGGGACTGTTTCTCTTTGCTCCTGGCTCCCAACTGGGAATCTCACAGCTGGTTCTTCTCTAGTCCGTAGTAGTAGGTACCTGTGTCTTTGCTGCCAAACCAATTCACTAACAGTGGGATACAACTCCTGGAAGGGCAGTTACAGACCCAGACTCTTCTTGGCGGTGACAGAGAGTGTAACAAGGGGAAAAGGACACAAGTTGTAGCTGGAGGTAAGTAGGCCAGACCTTAGAGAAAGGTGCATCCCTGGGGGTGCACTGCAGCTCTGGGACCAGGCAGGTGGAGGCCTTCATCCTTGGGGGTTTTGAAGGCTCCACATCTGCCCTGATTTAGAGCTATAGGTAGGTTTGTTGTGAGGCTGGACTGGAGACCACCAGCAGCGAGGTCCCCTAGGTTATGTCCTTGCATCTGTGCTTGGGCTTTCCTGCTCAGACAGTCAGAGCCTGGTTAGTGCCCCAGCTCTGTAGCAGTTTCCATTTTTGCTTGGTTGATCAGACTCTCATTTTTCCCAGGTAGCTTCGGAGATGAAATCCTAAGACCAGGCTTGGTCTTGCTGGCCAGAATCTTATCAGGTCCTGCAAGCACTCTAGCCTGCGGGCTGGTTAGTGTGCAAACCTTCAGTCCTGGGGGAATGTGGTTACATTCGACCACATTAGATCTAAGGGCTATATCTTCAGATATTCAAGTGAAGTGTGTAGCCTCCAAACCTTCACAGATCTCAGGAGAAACATCTGCACTTGCTATATTTCCGCTGCCGTGCCATCCTGCTGACCACTTCAGATTTCTTAATGTACCTGTGTCCTGGTGGCAGCCACAAGTCCTCAGTTAGGCAGAAGAGGTTTGGGAAGAACTCTGACTAGCTCAGTGGACCCCACTTGGACTCCTGTGGGCAACTGACCAAGGTCTGGGGATTCACTGAAGGTGGCCAAACCCCCAAACCCAGTGATGCTCAGCTTTGCTGCAAGGAAATCCTCCTGTACAGTAGCCTTTAGCAGAGATACCCCATTTGCCAGATGTCTGCAGGCATGCTTAAACCTCATGATAAAGACCAGTGGGACCAAGTGTCCTATCTTCCCGAACAACATGGTAGGCTACTGAGACGCAGATACATCTTTTCAACACGGAGCTGAACTTTGGTTTCTGAAACTCAGAAACCGCATGGCCTTGAATAGCAGGAAGTTTCTTGCTATGAAATAGGAGAGTGAAAGCATGGTATCCTGGTTTCAGAAGAAACTGCTGAGCTTGCAGAGGGTCAGATGATGAGTTTTTCAAGGCTGTCTTTCTGACAAGAAGTGTGGTAACTTCTCGTAAAGGTTGTGAATTTCACCACTTCCTTTTTATAATGGGTTTTTGCAAGGTGGGGGAGTGGAGGAGGCTTCCAGTTTTTATTGTTGTATTTGCTTTTCTTTCGTAACACAGCAGGATCTTACCAGAGTAGAAAAGTTCTGTGAGGAGGAATTTGCCCTCTCATTGAATTCAGAAACACATTAGTACTCACAAGGAAGTTGATAAGCAATAATATTTTCTTTGCTGCCCAGGTAACCAGCGGAGTGAAAGAGGGTATTGTCTCTGGAGTATGCAGGCAAGTCAGCTTTATCTTTCTGCCAGAGTACACAGGCTATCTTGGAAAGCTGGAGGTGAACCAGAGGAAGGAGGGGCTCACTCTCCAAAGTGGCTGGGGTAGCCCCATCCTCTGCTCCAGTCATACTACCTCCTGCCTCTCCTGGGAGCTCTGATAAGCCTAATGAAACTGAGTTGAGTTTCAGGGACATTTTGGGTTTTGCCAGCCTTTCAGACTGCCTGAATTAGCTACTGTATTTCTTAAAGACCATATTGACTGAAGCCTTTTGTGTCCTCAACACGTCATCTTTCTTTCTGTCAGAGCCTACAGAGTAGGGGCATTACATGAAGTAGACATGGGACACATGGTGAAGCGGGAAGTTGAACTGCCAGAAAATTATGTTGTCACAGAGTGTGAGATCAGGCCTGGAGGATTCCCCTGTCCCTTCTGAGACATATAAACTGACTTTGCATTGACTGAGCACGAGTTTCTTCACACTTGCTGGAGGGTGGACTGTGCTGTTCAGCTTGATTTCTAGCTGACGTTGGCTTAAAGGTATTCATGAAGCAACTTCTCCTGTGGCCTGGGGGAATTCATGTGCAGTGATGTGGTGTTTCACCCCCCATGCCTGAGTGAGAGGTGTGAACCTTCAGAAAGTGGAGCTCCAGGTGCCGTTGGCAGCAGAGTGACAGTGATGGTGTCACAGGTCCCTCAGGCTCCCTCACTCCAGGGTGAATCGTTTTGGTTGCTCATGGGAAGAGCGATGCTTGTCTGGTCACTGCAGGGAAGTCCAAAGTCTGGCAACAGACCCTCCATGGGTATTTCCCAGACTCTTCCTAAGCAACCCGGAGGCTCCCAGCCTGCTTTATGCAGGGAAAACAGCCCCTCATGAACTTCAATAAAGTTAAATGTCAAGTTCTGCCCTGATTTCCAGCAGCTCCCTGCAGTGGTGCAGGCTAGGTCTGACTGGCAAGAGAGCAGCTCTTCAGTGAAGGCCACGAGGGTCCTGGTGTGCAGCAAGTTTGACCAGAGCCATCTGGGTAACTTTGCAAGCCCTGCAGGCCAGCTGCAGCCTGGGCTCCTCCACAAGACTGTAGGCAGACAGGTTTCCCAAGCAGGCTGTGAGATCTCCAACCTTGTTCATCTTCCCAACTCAGCTGGACAGTCTGAGCAATGTGACCTGCCTTTGTAGGGAGCTTTGCTGGGGGTTTAGCATAGGACTTGGGACCTCCAGAAGTGCCTTCTGGCCTGTTTTGTCCCTGTGATTCTGTATGCTTTATTGCTGTAATTTCTTTCTGCTTCTCTCACTTGTCTGAGGGGAGGCTCAAGTACACATTCAGTGTCAGGCTTGGAAGTGACTCCAGCGATATAATTAAAAAATGGGTGACAATTCAGCCAATACTTCACGACATGGCTCCACTTTACAATGTTCTGGGTGTTCCTGCCAAAATACAGTCCTGGACTTCTTGTCGGGTCAGGTGATAGGGGAGTCTGAGCCTCTTGGGAAGCTGTCTGAGGCTGTGGTCTCTGCCAGTTTTTCTCTTTGCTTTCTTCCCTGCTCCTGGCTGTTGCTTCTGGCTGTGCTGGGATGACCCAGTTAAAAATAACTTGGCTGAGCTATTTTTGTGAGGCATGTATGCTCCCTTGTCCGTCTCCCTGCTGTGCCAGACTGACAGTAAAGCACAGCCATGGAGTAATACCTGGTGGCGGTGATTTGGCAATACCATGAGCAGGTGTCACCATCAGGGAGTTTTTATGCTGGACCCTGTTGGGCATTGCTGCCTGCCTCGAGGACTACATTGTGGTTTCAACTTTGACTGAATACAAATGCAGTTGGAAAGCTTATCCAGAATGGCCACTGGATTTTTGCTGTCTCAATCTTGGCTTATGGAGAGTGGTCTTGTTTCACTCCTGGCATCCCTCGCCTGCCCTTGGACATACGTGCTTAAAATTATTTTGAGGCTCACAACACTTGCCATATCTTCTAACATGAACACAATTTGCACAATGTGTATTTTGCCAGGTTTGGGGCTTTGGTATATCCTTGGCACTTGGTGGGTTGCTTTGGGGTCCCTCACTAGAAAGATGCTCTGAGATGAAGTGGTATGAGCTGCTGACAATGTTTGTGGAGTGCAGGGCTGCAGGGGGGTGCTAGAGTCTTGCTGTTCAGTACAGGCCAGGTCTCCGTGCAATATTTGCCTTCCCCAGCCCAAGCAGATATATGGGGGAGGCAAAAGTACTGGAACCTCCTACTGCTTGCAGTCTAAGCAGATGATGCCTGTGTCAGCAGAGGAACCACTGTCTCACCTCCCCTGGGGCTATGTTCACCTAGTACCCTCTGTGTAAGCTCTGACCCACTGCTACCATGGGGGAAGGTCTGGTATGCCACCTCCCAGGGACATGTGTGAGAGCTCATGTCCTGCCCTGGCCAGTGTGCACCGAAAACAAGGGGCAAGAGGAGGTGCTGTGCCCACTCAGAGAACGGTTTGGGCCTCACTGTTTTGTGGATGAGGAAATCAACTCATTTCCATCTCGAGTGACTCCTTCACCCCCTGCTTTGTGTCCTCTGTATTTGTGCAATGTTCATACTACAGGCAGAGGTGTTTTTTCACAACCAGCTTTCCAAGGCTCTATATTTAAGTATCTTTGCCATGTCAGAGAACTGCAAGTATTTTGAAGTGCTATTTAGAGCTGGATTTTCTGATGAAAGATAACACATCTCTAGAAAATGGTCTCCTTTGAGGTCTTGCTCCTTGTTGTCCTTTTGTCTCACACCACCTCTGCAGATCCTAATCCATTTGTACCAGCAGTGCGTCCTCCTTCAGTAGCCTGCAGGTTGTGCTGCTGAAATGAGGTAACAGAAGCAGTCCTCACAACTCCCGGCAGACTGCCTTCGGCTTCTGTAGAGGACTGATGTTCAAACTGATGCTAGTGATGGACATGGACAAAGCACTGCTTTCAATCACCTGCTTTGCCTTGGAAAATACAGAGCTTTGAGCATATGACTGAGGTTTGATTTGGTGAAGTCTCTTTGTCCGTACCCCCACATGGGGGAAAGGGTATTTTGATTACGAGGCTGCTTTACAGTGCAGGAGCGGGATGCAGCATGTGCTCTGTGTGGCTGGTAGGGCTACCTTGTCCCTCTCAGGAAGGAGAAGGTGCCTGGGCAAGCTGCAGGCTGTGAGGGGGGGTATGTGTTTGTTTCCAAAAGTGGACTGAAACATTAATCTGAGCTCCCTTAATCTGAGCCCCGAAACGGTGGGTGTGGATCCTTTAGGAACAAAAGGTTAAGCAAGGCAATTGATAAAATCAAGGCCCATCGCAGGATGGCTGATTTAAAAGGGTGGTTCCCAGCTGGCCGATTTAAAAGGCTTCCAGCTCTGGTAGCAGATAGGGTTGTTTTTCCAAGGATATGCCTCTGAGCAGCTGTAGAAAGGTCCTGCTGCCTGATAGAAAGGCGTGCTGAAAGGTTTTTATTTGCTGTTGTGGATTGATCGGAGTACAGATGCTCTGGAAGATGTGCTGCATTATTCATGTGGTAGATACCTTTGCTAAAAGCTAATGCACAGCCTGGAGGCTGTGAGAAATGGTACAGTCCTTTGTGTGGTTTTGTTGATTCACAGAGAGCCTAAACTGCTCTTAAGCTTTTTTTTTTTTTTTTCTGAATACTGAGATTGATAAAGCAAATCGAGGAATGCAAGGTCACTTAGCTAATGGTTCTCCACCTCCTTTCTTGTTTACAAAGTATTCTCAGGGATTTTTCTTTGTTGTTTTTTTTTGTAAACGTATTATTTATACAAAACTGCTTGCTAGCCTGGTCCTATTTGTGAGACTCCACCACCACCTCAGTTTTCTTGTGGCAACAACTTAAAACTACTTCCTTGACAGGGCTCAAGTGTTTGAGGTGCGGTGTGCATGCCAACACACGGTTTGAAAGCTGAGTGTCTGCTGTAACAGGGCAGCACGTTGGATTCTCCATTAATGCATATTCAGTAGTCTTACCCATGCA
>NW_009632770.1:0-4002 GCF_000690535.1 Cariama cristata | reverse complement strand
TGAAGGTAGATGCTGGGGCATCCATCACCAACAGCAGAGCTGCTCCTGGATTTCTGTGTTCTGGCTGCAGTGGGAAGATCTCACACAGCATTCAGGGTGCCATGCTTTGAGACAAGGGGCCCTCTTTTTGTGGGAAGAGGCACAACTACAGCATGCATGCTTGTGCCTGGACTTCCTGAGCTCCCAGAGATCCCTTTCTGAGCTGCCGGCAGCTGGCAGCCTGTGCTTCCTGCAGAAACAGCTTTAAATGATAACTGCAAACCCTGGCATCAAAGATGGGAAATACTTCTCCTGCTTGCACCACATCTGGTGGAGAGAAGACCTTGTTGGACTCAGCAAGGCAGACTTTGTTTCCTAGTTGTGGCCACTGACTGTAGTTGCACTAGCCTGTGGGCCGAATCTGTAAAAAGTCAGCCTGGGAACGTGTCTCTTTGTAGCTCCCTTCACTATCTTCTAATAACTGGCTGTCAAGTGACATGGTCAAGGCTATGGCCCAGTCGTCAGGTTGTTCATCTGGGGACTCCGAACTGACAAACCTCACCTCCAAGGCAACATCCTTGTAGGCAGGATTCTGCTTCTCAGTCTACAGTTGTGGAATAGGCAACTGCCTCTGTTTACCCTGCATTGGATGGAACCAAGCTGGGAACCAAGAGGTGAAAACCACTGTATCTTTACTGTTTATTACTCTTGTAACAATAAATCTATAGCATCTGATCTTGTAGTATTGTTTGACATGACAAGTACCGATGGTATTTAAAGCTCTGGGTTGCTGCATAATCATGTTGTCTGGTTGACTTTGGATCGAAAGGAATTTATTACTGATAATTTCTCCTTGATAGTGTTATTACACGGCAGAAGTGGAATTTGGATGGTGAGGTGTGTCCAGGGGTGCTTGACCTACTGTCTTGCAGATGTGCCTAGGAGAATGTTCACAGCTTGGAGGGGAGCCCAGCTAAGTCTTATGATGCGTGGCTGAGAGGGCTGGGGTTGTTCAGTCTGGAGAAGAGGAGGCTGAGGGGAGACCTGATTGCCCTCTACAACTACCTAAAAGGAGGTTGCAGTGAGACGAGATTCGACCTCTTCTCCCAGGCAACTCGTGACAGGACAAGAGGACATAGTCTGAAACCGCACCAGGGGAAGTTCAGGCTAGAAATGAGGAGGCATTTCTTCACAAAAAGGGTCATTTTGTGTTGGAATGGGCTGCTCAGGGAGGTGGTGGAGTCACCATCCCTGCAGGTGTTTAAGAAAAGACTGGATGTGGCACTTAGTGCCATGGTCTAGCTGACGTGGTAGGTGCTAGGGCAAAGGTTGGACTCGGTCATCCCAAAGGTCTCTTCCAACCAAATCGATTCTGTGACTCTGTGATTCTGTGATCCTGTTAAGCTCTTTGGCTTACAAATAATTTGGTGTGGCAGGTTTGAGAGAATCTGAACCAAAAGAAACCATCTGTGCTTATTTGGCACCTGACCCAGGATGCTGGTGGCTGGTGACAAAGTTCTGAGGGCTCTGATTTTGTGTTGAAGCAGTAGCACAACACAAACTGTGATAAAACATCTAGAAAAGGCAGGAGACTGTTTCATATGTGCATATCTTAAAAATTGTAGATAACACTGACATTCCTCTGTTTGCCTTTAGGGTTGCGTTTTTGAGGATGCACTCATCTCACATTTTGAAACTTTGAGGATGGAAGCATGTGGGTGGATTTGGAAAAAACCAAGCAAACTCCAAAATGTAAACCTGAGACCCCCAAATTAGTGAAAAATGTTGCCTGGATGAGGGTTGGAGTCAGCATACCAACCTGTAACACGGCTGTAGCAAATCCATGCACTGGGGCAAGGGAAATGCCCAGCATAGACCAGCAGAGCCATACGGCATAGCCTGCTGTGTGCATATGCTGTACTCTGACTGCACTGCTGCGTGCAGGGAAACAGCTGGCAAAGGCCAACAGTCAGACATGCTGGACCTAAGAGGTGGATCATAGATGAATTGTAAAAGCAATCAAATTTGAAGGAATGCATGAATTTTCTGAAGAAAATGTTTTCTGGGAACTATTCCCCACCCTTTTCCTGTGCAGCAGAAGACAGTTTCTTAACTCTGAAATTAAAGAGCTACGGCTGGAATAAAAGGAAGAAGAAAAGAAAATGGGATTGATAGTGTTATCTGCTGAGCTGTAAAGTGTAAGCTGTGACTGCTCTCTAGATTTCTAGAGCTGTTGCCTTCCATGTACTGCAAAGCACAGACACCTTTACTTATCCTGTTACTACCACTGGGCTTTCCAGGTCTATTTATGTGGGAATACTTTTTCAGGAGAAGCTAAAGCTTTTAATTATATTAATACAATCACGCCAGTATTGCTGATCCACCTTGGCACTAAACTAATTCAAAAGTGGTACTTCTCACAGGTGAAAAGGTGAAGATGCTCTTCATCTCCATCTTGCCTGTAAATCAGCCTGTCTGCACAGAGGCATTTGTTGGTGTGTTGAGCAAAACCCAGTGCAGGCAGAGGTGTGAGACAGCCTATTCTGCAGCAAGCTGCCAGGCTGCACAGCGCTGTGGGCCTGACTTTCCACACTAGGAGCGGCAAGACTTTGTGCAGCTTGAGAAGGTGTGCAGTGACAGGAGGTGTCCTGGCTCACTGATTTTGAGTTTGGACTCCTCAGTATTGCTCCAGATCTCCAGTCACAGGTGAGACAGAAGCACTCCTCCCGCTGCAGATAAGGCTTTCCGTGAGTGACCTGCTACTGATACAGATGCTTGGTGTGTTGGACCTGGAGCTCAGTCTCATGTACTGGAAAACCCTGTTTTCTGTAGTCCCATGGGAACAAAAGCTTGGAGATCCAAAAGAACTTACATCCCTAGCAGGCTGTTATGAACAATAACCAGTTTTCTGTCCCATATGCAGTCCAGTCTGTGGAGCTCAGTGGGTACTGGGGTACTGGTTGCTTAGCAAGTGAGTTGCCACCTACCAGGCTTGGCATGCCTGTGATCACTCCAGCAGCACAGTCCTGGCTGTCTCTGAAGTACTCTGTGCTCTGCTGGTTCTCCAGGCCATATATGGAGAGCTGTAAGCAGAAGTCTCCAGGGGTAGGTACCAGGCAAGCGGGTGGATCTCCCTCATGGCTTTTTGCAAGGCACAGCTGGAGAAAGCTGCAGCCATACTGATGTGTTGCTGGGGATGGCCTTGCTCTGAGCCAGAGGATTGTTCACTAACATCCGTGATAGTTCTTTATTGCTGCTTCTGATGAAAGGGGAAAGAGGAAGGTGGGAACAGGGTGAGGTGTGAAGAGCTGACTGCTCTGGTGAAATCACCAGGGAATAATGTTTGTGTGGGGTAGAAAGAATGATGGCTGGACCAGACTGTGCTCAGTGGGGTGACTGCTCATGCCCAAGTCTGGTTCATGTCAGCACGAAAGAGCCTGTCCCGTCTTCCAAAACCCTCCGTGGATAAGTGCATGCTACTTGCAGAAAACTATCTTATTACAATATTTCATTTAGCAAGAGGAACACGTTTGCTCATTCTGCTGTTTCTAATGAAAGCCTTTTCATTGCCGTGAAAGCAGGTGGCAAACAGAGACACATGGGATGGGAAACTGAAACCCAGCAGTGGTTGGTTGTAGCTAGAAAGTAGCATCTGCAGACCAGCACAACAAGCAGGCACCTTTCTCGCTACTTGCTTGTTTTATGATCATTGCACTCCTTTCAGAGTTGCAGCCAACAGCCTTTTCTCTGCATAAGGCAAGACGAAAGGGTGAGAAATGCATGTGGAGTGGTGTGAGGTTGACATTTTTAAAGTCTTATGGAAGTGAGAAGTTCCTTTGCATACTGCTTTTTCAATGCCTATTGTCCTGCTTTCAGCTGGGATAGAGTTAATTTTCTGCTTAGTAGCTGCTAAGGTGTGTTTTGGATTTAGTGTGAGAATAATGTTGACGACGAGGTGATATTTTTAGTTGTTGCTGACTAGTGCTTATAATAATCAAGGGCTTTTCAGTTTCCCGTGCTCTG
>NW_009632769.1:0-8072 GCF_000690535.1 Cariama cristata | reverse complement strand
GGGAGTGAAGTTAAGCCCCAGAGGAAGAAAGGAGAGGTGGGAGAAAGCATTTTAAGATTTGGGTTTGTTTCTCATTATCCCACTCTGATTCAATTGGTAATAAAGTAAATTAATTTTTTCCCCAAGTTGAGTCTCTTTTGCCTGTGGCAGTAATTGGTGATCTCTCCCTGTCCTTATTACGACCCACAAGGTTTTCATCATATTTTTCTCTCTCCCAGTGTTGCAGATCCACCAACACTGGGGCTCTGCACTCATCTACCCACCTAATGGTCCTCTCACTCACTCTCATTGTAGCCAGAGCCCAGATTCAAAAGTGAAAACATCCAGCGACAGTTCCCACACGAAAAGTGCCAGGAGGGAAAGCTGTTGCTGGCCCTCACCTTCCCTTGGCAGCACCTTCAGAGCCCCACCAATACTGGGGTTCTGTGCTTGCTGTACCACCTAACATTCGGCCATACTCTCATCAGAGGTGTGTCTCAAAAGAGGAAAAAACCCTCTGTGGCAGGACTGAGAGGTGATTTTAGCTCTCAATTTTCCTTTGAATCTCCATCAACACTGGGGCTCTGTGCTTGCTTTACCTCCGAACTCTAACCCTCACCAGACCCCAGCTCCTTAACAAACAACTAGCACCCTAGGCTTCCATGCAGGAGTAGCCAGATCTGAGAGCTATTGGCAGCTCTCACCTTGCCTTTGCAGTCCCTCTACGGCCATACCAACAGCAGGGTTCTGCACTTGCTCTAGCACCTAGCCTTCACTAATTCCCCTTACCCTTGCCAGAGTCCACCTCCAAAATGGACATCTACCAGCTGAAGCTCCCACACAAAAGTGGTCAGGACTGAAAGCTCTTGGTGGCCCTCATCTTCCCTTGGCAGTCGCTTTCACAGCCCCACCAACAGCAGAGCTCTGTGCTTGCTCTACTACAGATCTGGTAGAGGTCCTGGGAAGGTACCAGCCATGAGCCTTCTTGAACATACACAGTGCTCTTCTGGTAGCTACTCTAGAGACTTAGAGGCTGCTACATGGGAATTCATCCATTTCCAGAGGAAACCAAAATTCTGCTGGAGATGCCTGGGAAGAGTCTTGGGGAGATACAGAGCATGGCATTCCCACCAACATACACAGCCCACTTCTCATAGCTACCTAAGAAGAAGAAGCTTGGGCTGCTATGTGGGAATTCATCTTTCTGGAAGAAACCAAAATGCTCTTAGAAATCCTTGAGAGGAGTCCTAGGAAGCTACAAGGCACGGACCTGCCTCCAACATGGACAAAACTCTTCAGGTAATTGCCTAGGAGACGTATGTGGCTGCTGCCCCATACTTTGGGCATCTTCGGGGAAGGTCAAACCACTGCAAAGCTGCGTGCTAGGAGTTCCAAAGACCTACAGGGCATGAGCTTGCATCTAACATATGCAAAATGCCTCCAGTGGCTTCCTTAGAGGAGTCTGAGGTTGCTACCTGCAAAATTCAGCTCTTTCCAGGAGAGTCAAAATAGTCTGGAGTCGCCTAGGAAGAGTCCCGAGAAGCTACTAGGTTTGGTCTTACTTCCAACATGGACAAAATGCTTTGGGTAGCTACTTTGGAGGAGTCTGAGACTGTTGTCTGGGAATTCACCTGTCTCAAGAAGAAAAAAAAATGCTCCTGGAAATGCCTGGGAGGAGTTCTGGAGTGCTACCAGACATGGATCTTCCTCCAGCATTGACAAAAAGCCTCAGGTAGCTACCATGGAAGAGTCTGGGGCTGCTATCTGGAAGTTCATCCATCTCCAGAAAAGGCCAACACACTCCTGGCAATAAACAAGAGAATTCCTAGAGAGCTACTGGGCATGAAGCTTCCCGACCATACACAATGCTTTTTCTAGCAGTTCCCCTAGAAGAGTCTAGGGCAGCTGATAGCACAACCTTTCTTGCTTGATTTCTGCCTGACCTCACCACTCTCCACACTCTGTGACTGAAAGCAGCAGCAGCAGACAAGGTCACCCTCATCCCATTTGACTGCTGCAGCTGAGACAGGTGAAGCACTGAGACTCGTCCTGTGGGAGGTTTCGGAAGTTTCCTTGCCACAGTTTAGCTTCAATGATGAGAGCTCCATTGGGTGTGACGGGAATTTCATCACTAGGCTTGAAATACTTTCTACAGCAGGAGAAATTATGTCAGGCTGCTTTTTATTAAGAGCCAGTACCTATATGGTGGCATTCCTCCACAGGAGGAGGAGGAACAGGACAACTATAAGCAACAAGAGGAGAAAGCGGAAAAGGAAGAACATAAGCAACACGAAGAGGAGGAGACAGAACGTAAGCAACAGGAAGAGGCAACAAGAGGAGGAGGACGCAGGAGGCAACAAGAGAATGAGGCAGCAGGATGAGGAGGAAGAGGAGGGAATAGAAGAAGAAATAGGAGGAAGAGGAGGCAACAGAAGGAGTAGAAGGAGGAGGCAACAGGAGAATGAGGCATCAGGGGGAATCAGGAGCAGGCAAGTGGAGGCAACAGGAGAATGAGGAAGAGGAGAAGGAGGAGGCAACAGGAGGAGGAGAAGGCGGCAACAGGAAGCAACAGGGAAAGCATGGGGACCAGAAAACACCAGGCCACAGGAGGCAACAGGAGGAAGAGGAGGAGGATGCAAGAGGAGGAAACAGGTGGAAGAATAAGAAGAGGCAACAGGAGGCAAAAGCAGGAAACAGGTGGAGGAGGCAACAGGATGAGAAAGGAGGCAACAAGAGCAGGAGAAAGCTGAGGTAACAGGAGACAACAGGAGGCAAAAGTAACAGGAGCAAGAGGAAGCAACAGGTGGAAGAATAAGAAGAGGCAACAGAAGGCAAAAAGAGGAAACATTGTAAAGGAGGCAACAGAAGGCAACAGGAAGGAAAAGGAGGAAACAGGAAGGATGAGATAACAGGAGACAACAGGAGGCAAGAGTAGGAGGAGGAAAAGGAGGATGAGGAGGAGAAGGAGGGGGAGAAGGAAACAGGAAGTAACAGAAGGCAATAGGAGACAACAGGAGGCAACAGGAGGAAACAGAAGGATGCAACAAGGAGCAGGAGAAAGCAATGGGAGGTAAAAAAAGGCAACAGGAGGAGGAGGAGGAAACAGAAGGCAGGAGGAGGAGGAGGCAAAAGGAGGCAAGAAGAGGAGGAAATAGTAGGAGGAAAAGGAGGAGGACACAGGAGGAGAAGGCAAAATGAGACACAGAAGGACAAGGAGGACAAGGAGGCAAGAAAAGGAAGAGGAAATAGGAGGCAACATGAGAAAGGGGAGGCAACAGGAAGAGGATGAGGAGAAGGCAACAGGAGGATACAGGATGTAGACAAGGATAAGGTAAAAAAAGGGGCAACAGGAGGGAACATGAGGTAAGAGGAAGAGGAGAAGGTAGCGGCAACAGGAGGTAACAGGAGTATATGGAAGAAGCCAAAGGAGGCAACAGGAGCAGGAGGCAGCAGGAGGCAAGAGCAGGAGAAGGAGGAGAGGCAACAGGAGGCCACAGGATGCAACAAGAGGAGGAGGTAAAGGGAGGCAACCGGAGGAAGATGAACAGGAGGAGATGGAGGAGGCATAGAGGGAGGAGGCAGAGGAGGGGGAAGAGGAATAGATGTCATCTCTAAGCAACTGAAGGAAAAGAAGGCTATTAGGAGTAGTCAGTATGGATCCACGAAGGGGAAGTCATGCTTGACCAAACTGATAGCCTTCTACGATGGCATAACTGGCTGGGTAGATGAGGGGAGAGCAGTGGATGTTGTCTATCATGACTTCAGTGAGGTTTTTGACACTGTCTGCCACAACATCCTCATAGGTGAGGTCAGGAAGTGTGGATTAGATGAGTGGACGCTGAGGTGGATTGAGAACTGGCTGAATGGCAGAGCTCAGAGGGTCGTGATCAGCAGCACAGAGTTTAGTTGGAGGCCTGTAGGTAGTGGTGTTTCCCAGGCGTCAGGTCTGGGTCTGGTCTTGTTCAACCTATTCATCAATGACCTGGCTGAAGGGACAGAGTGTACACTCAGCAAGTTCGCAGATGATACAAAACTGGGAGGAGTGGCTGATACACTGGAAGGCTGTGTTGCCATTCAGCGAGACCTGGACAGGCTAGAGAGTGGGGCAGAGAGGAACAAGGGCAAGTGTAAGGTCCTGCACCTAGGGAGGAATAACCCCATGCACCAGTAGAGGCTGGAGGTTGACCTGCTGGAGAGCAGCCTGGAGGAGAAGGACCTAGGAGTCCTGGGGAACAATAATTTAACCATGAGCCAGTAATGTGCCCTTGTGGCCAAGAAGGCCGATAGTATCTTGGGGTGCATGAGGAAGAGTGTGGCCAGCAGGTCAATGGAGGTTCTCCTTCGCCTCTACTCTGCCCTGGTGAGGCCATATCTGGAGTACCATGTCCATTTCTAGGTTCCTCAGTTCAAAAAAGACAGGGAACTACTGGAGAGAGTCCAGTGGAGGGCAATGAAGATGATGAGGGGACCGGAGCATCTCCCTAATGAGGAAAGGCTGAGGGAACTGGGTCTGTTCATCCTGGAGAAGAGAAGACTGAGAGGGGAGCTCATCAATGCTTATCAATACCTTAAGGGTGGATGTCAAGACAATGGAGTCAGACTATTTTCAGTGGTGTCCACCAACAGGTTAAGGGGCAATAGGCACAAATCAAAACTCAAGAAGTTTCATCTTAATATTGGGAAGAACTTCTATACTTCGAGGGTTGCAGAGCACTGGAACAGGCTGCCCAGGTTGGTTCCGGAGTCTTCTTCTCTGGAGATATTCAAAACCTGCCTGGATGAGCTCCTGTGCAACTTGCTCTAAGTGAACCTGCTTTGGCAGAGAGGCTGGACTAGATGATCTCCAAAGGCCCCTTCCAAATCTGGCAATTCTGTGATTCTGTGAATCAGAGGAACAACTGGAAGAAACAGGAGGCAACTGGTGGAGGAGGCAAAAGGAGACAACAGGAGGAGGAAGAGGAGGAGGAGGAGCAGGAGGAGGAGGAGGAGGAGGAGAAGAAAAGAAAAAGGAGGCAATAGGAGAAAGAGGAGGACGAGGTAATAGGAGTTAAAATAAGGGCACTAGGGGAAGAAAAGAAAGCAAAAGAAGGCAACAAGAGTCAACAAGCAATGGAATAGGAAGAAGCAACAGGAGGCAACTGGAGGTAACAGGAGGTGGAGAAGGATGAGGAGGCTAGAAGAAGCAAAAAAGGGACAAGAGAGAACATGGGGCAAGAGGAAGAGGAGGAGGAGAAGGGAAGAGGAAGAGGAAGAGGAAGAGGAAGAGGAAGAGGAAGAGGAAGAGGAAGAGGAAGAGGAGGCAACAGGGGCAACATGAGGAGGAGGAAACACGATGCAACAGGAGGTAACAGAAGGAGGAGGAGGAGAAGGCAACAGGAAGCAACAGGAGGCAATATGAGGAGGAAGTACAGACAACATGGGGCAACAAGTGGCAAGAGGAGGAGGAAGCAACAGGAGGCAACAAGAGGAGGAAGAGGAGCAGGAGGCAATAGGAGGAGGAGGAGGCAACACTGTAAAAGGAGGAGGAGGAAGAGGACTAAGAGGAAACAGGAGAAAAAAGGATGGAACCAAAAGAGGAGGAGGAAGATGAGGATGAAAAGAAGGAGGAGGAGGTAGTGCAAAAAGGAAATACTGGAAGAGGAGAAGGAGGCAACAGGAAGAAAACGAGAAGGAGGCAGCAGGATGTAACAAGAAGAGTCTACAACAGGAGACAAAAGGAGTAGGAGGAACAGACTGCAACAGGAGGACTCAGGAGGCAAGAGGTGTAACAGGAGGATTAGGAGGAAACAGAAGGTAACAAGAAGAGGAAGAAACTGTAGGCAACAAGAAGCAACAGGAGTCACTAGGATGAGGACAAGGAGAAGGAAGCAACAGGAGGTAACACAAGGAAATGGGAGGAAACAGGAGGAGGTGACAACAGAAGACAGGAGGAAACAGGAGGCAAGAGAGAAGGAGGAGGAGGCAACAGGAGGAAGAATAAGAGAGAGAGAAGGCAACAAGAGGAAACAGGAAGTAGAAGAGGAGGAGAGGGAGGAAGAAGAGGAGGTAACAGGAGGCAAAAGGAGGCAACAAGAGGCACAAGAGGCAAGTGGCAATATCTAGGCAATAAGAGGGAACAGGAGGTAACAGGAGGAGGACGCAACAGGAGGCAACTAGAGGAAGATGAACAGGAGGAGGTGGAGGAGGCATAAAGGGAGGAGACAGAGGAGGGGGAAGAGGAACAGGAGGAGGAAGAAGAGGAAGAGAAGGAGGCAAAAGGAGAAGGAGGCAAAAGGAAGAAGAGGGAACAGGAGGCAATAGGAGATAACAAAAGGAGGAGGAGGTGGCGGAGGAGGAAGAGACAACAGGGGGCAATTGGAGACCTAGGCAGAGGAGGCAAATGGAGGCAACAGGAGGAGGCAACAGCAGGCAGTAGGAAGAGGAGGAGCAGAAGGAGGCAACACGAGGCAACAGAAGGAGAAGGCAAAAAGGTATCAATGGGAGGAAGAGGCAACAGGAAGAGGAGAAGGAAAAAGAGTCAACAGGAGGAAGATGCAAAAGGAAGCAATAGGAGGAGGAACAAAAGGAGGAAGACAAAAGGAGGCAACAGGAAACAGGAAGAGGAGGAGGCATAGAGGGAAGAGGCAGAGGAGGGGGAAGAGGAAGAAGAGGAGGAAGAAGAGGAAGAGAAGAAGGCAACAAGAGGGAAGAGGAGGAGGAGGAGAGAACAAGAGGACATTGGAGACCAATGGAGAAGGTGGAGGTGGAGAAGGCAAGATGAGGAAACAGGAGGAGGAGGAGAAGGCAAGGTGAGCGAAGAGCAGGAGGAGGCAATAGGAAGCAAAAAAAGGGGTGAAAAGGAATTGCAAAAGCATGTACATCGTGATTTCTAAATAGTGAAATAGATACCAAAAGACCTTGCAGATAGAGAAAGAATGCTAAAGCAAGTTGTAAAGGACAAAACGTAGATCTAAGAACTAATAGATTTCATGAGAAAGATAAAACAGAATGAATCACTGTGAGGTTCTGATAACAAAGTATCTATGTAAACCTCTATTTTCTACACATGCCCAAGAAACTGCCAACTGGAAGAGTTCAGCAAAAGGACAAGTGATGAAGACTATGAAAAGACCACCAGAGGAAGTAAACGACCACCAGAGATACTGTAATACTCACAAAAGGATAGTGGATGGCAGTACAACTGCCAGATAATTAGCTCGTGTATATTTAATTTGTTCTAAGAAAAGGTGTGCCTTACGTTAGTGATTTCTTTGTCTATGAAATTAATATGCAACACACTTGTAAATATAAATGACATCAGAACAACCGGTCGTTGGGAGCACTTATGGTGGAGAATCCTCAGTGCGACCCCAGCGCTGCTAATAAAGAATACCTGCTTAACAGTAATTAAATTGCTGTTGAGTGAACTTTCTTCATTTCAGATGACGACCCAGATGGGACCCTCTCTGCTCGGCTGCAGGACCCATCGAGAACAGAACTCCCTTGAGTACCCCCGGGGATTTCTCTGGACGGACTCCTCGCCTCAGTTGGATCACTGCGGGAACAGACCATCACCATCCAACAGACAAGGTATTCTTTTATTCTGCTTTTGGGACTGGTCAATCTGAAAGCTACCCGTAATCCGTAACACAAGATCTTTCGTTGGGCAGCGTATACTGGGTTGCTAGCACCTTATAGGTATACATTTGGGTATACGTTTGGGTGTACTTCGGTATACGTTTGGGTGTACTTCGGTATACGTTTGGGTGTACTTCGGTATACGTTTGGGTGTACTTCGGTATACGTTTGGGTGTACTTCGGTATACGTTTGGGTGTACTTCGGTATACGTTTGGGTGTACTTCGGTATACGTTTGGGTGTACTTCGGTATACGTTTGGGTATACTTCTGTATACATTTGGGTATACTTCGGTATACATTTGCTTTTGGATAATTCGGTTTTGACCTATATGGCTCTGTGATTTAGGAATTGATGACTCTAGTGATATACGGAATAATAATTGGTGTACTGTTGGCCTTAATTTTGATTATTTGTTGCTGTGTCAGGTACTGTAATATCACCCTTTGTGTAGGGATTCCATCTATAGTTTGAGCT
>NW_009632768.1:11156-16959 GCF_000690535.1 Cariama cristata | reverse complement strand
TATATATATATATCTATTTCTATATAAAACATATGTAAATATTTTAATAATAGTATTCTTACATTTGGAGGATAGTCATAGACAGTGGAGGGACTGTAGACCCCTAAGTGCAGTACTTCCACACCTCGGAGTGCGGCAATAAAGCACTCTCAGGACCTAACTACATAACAGTGTAATTTGCTGTTATGCATCAAACTGGAAAAGTTGTTATGTTATTAGTTACATGACTCTGCTTCCATCAGTAAAAAGCCAAATATACTTTCAGAATTTTCTTAACTATTGGACATCGTATTTTCATGAGCGTCTATGTAAAAATTTTGGTTCTCTTAGCAAAAAACACATTTTGATATTGAAGACACCATTTTTGCCCATATATAGTTCTTATTCTGTGTTAAAAAACTGCAAAGCCAACACATTTGGACATTAATTTACTATTGCTAAAATACTTATGAAAATTAATCATAATTTTAACAACTTAAAATAATAATGTAATAAAATGATTTAATTTCCCTGTAAAATAGATCCTCCTCTAAACAATGATTAACTGTGCTCTCCTTCCTCATGTATTTCCTTTGATTAATATTTATGAATCATTTTACAAAGAGTTGTGTTCTTTCAACTTCAAGATCCAGAAAGGAAGGGTAAAAACAGAAGGAGAGAAGGGAGTAACTAGAATAAAGGCTTTTTGGAATTTGTTTTTGTGAAAAGACCAAGGACATGGTTGACAAATTTGAATATGAATAGCCTGGCACTTTAGGAAGAACCACTGAAAACCTTCCATAAGAAAAACACTTTCTGATTCTGAGGAAATGTTTTGATGGGAACATATTGATTTTTGTCTCTATTCTTGCGAGAAACTGGCCAGCCTGCTTGTTTCTCAGTTTTCATGGCATCCTGCTCTCTGATGCTGTCAGGAGGATAGGAGAGTCCTGCCAAAGCTCGCTGTTTCTTTGTGAAGCTAACTACCCAGGGATACAGTTCCTGACTTCTAGGCAGCTTTCTCTTCAACCTGCTCAGTTTCCCAAAGAGATGGCTCTTTTTAATGAGTTGGAGAGTCCTGAGCAGCTATTTCCATAATTCAGTCACCCCATATAATAAGTCATTTGTATCCTGTTACATTTAGTCTCACTATGAAACTACTAATTAGCTGAATTTCATATCACTGATGTGTTTGTATAACTACTCCTGGAGTATTACTACATGAAAAGTGTATGTACTGAGACTCATAAACTCAGAGGTGATTAATGTCTCCTTTTTTCACCAGTCTCTCCATAAAGAATACATCTGCCCCATAGGAAATATGTCCTGCAAGCTAACTGATAATAGTGGCCACTTACCCAGGCA
Organism: Cariama cristata; assembly: GCF_000690535.1. Classification (NCBI taxonomy): domain Eukaryota; kingdom Metazoa; phylum Chordata; class Aves; order Cariamiformes; family Cariamidae; genus Cariama; species Cariama cristata. The sequence goes on along the minus strand of NW_009632768.1, from coordinate 15,615 downwards.
GTTAGCACTTCAAAAATATGTCTGCATATTACTAGCACTTTGTCAGGTGGCCCTACATTAGCAGGGGATTCATTAGTCAATATCCTGATCACATTTATCAAGGGTACTCTGGATTATAGGAAATCCTGATGGATATATTTACATTAAGTAGAATTCCAGCAAAGATTCTTCAAGTTAGAGGTTACAATCTGGGAGGCATTTCCAGAGGGATGTATATTTTCTGATGAATCAGACTTCAGATCTAAGAAACACAGAATCCCTCTTGTCAGCTAATACCTAAATGAAGCACAGAAAAGACTTTGGGAATGAAACCCAATGATAGCTAATGATGTGTGTTCTTTCTTGACTTTTTTCAAATTAAGGGAGTTAGTTTCTCGATTCTATGTTTTAGAGAATAAAACACCTTCATGGTTTTCATTTGCATCTTTTCTGGCATGACAGTGATTTCTAGGAAATTGTCAAATAACAAGATGCTCTCTCCTGGGAAAATTATGAGAAGCACAGTCCTGCCTTTGGTACAGCTAGTACTGGTGTCTCTTGTGCTTTCAATGTCAAACTGCAATAAAAAGCCTGGCTGTGTCCTTTCCTGAACTTCCCAGGGTAGCTGAAGAGAGCAGGTAGCTGAGAAAACCTCTTTGGTCTTTCGTCTCCACAGTGACCTAAGCTATGTGACCTGTCATAGGTCCTGTACTTCATCTGCCTACTCATGAGGGGCCTACCTGGGCACTCACTGCAGCTTGGTCATGTCCTTGTTGTCATGGGGAACCCCAGGAGGGATCTAGGTCACAGACTCTGGCTGCCCTCCTCCTGTAGAGCTGGGGGTTAAGGTGTTCATCTCTGCAGGGCTTCTGTGTTGCTCCTGTTCGCTTCATCCTCCCTGATGCTCCACAGACTGATGGCCTTCTCCTGCAGCCCCATACCCTGGCAAGACAGCCCCTCAACCAGCCCACAGCTCCTGCAAGCAAGGATACAGTCTCCACCTGCCCCTGCCTTGCAGGGAGGCCTAAGGGACTCAGTAGCCACATCTTCCACCAGAAGCCCCTCTGGGTCCCGCTTCTGCTGTGCTGTGGGAGCTGCCCCAGGTGCTGCTGGGGACCATACTCTGTGTTGTGACACCACGGCTGTTGAGTACTTGTATCCTGTCATGGGCAGAGCTTCCAGCCCCCAACCATGCTTCCTCCTGCACCAACTGCTGTGCATCTTACTTGGAATGTCTGTTAGCTGTGCAGTAGGCCTGCTAGTGTTATCCCTAGCATCAGCTAAATGGTTGCCAGAAACTCTCTAAACAGGAATCAGCTGAAGATGAAAGATCAAAGCACTCTTTGATCAGATACAGATGACAGATCATTAGAAAGTGCTAGAGTCTGTGAGGAGCAAAAGCCTGGGACAACTCCCCTTACCCAGTAGCAGCAGACACCCTGAACCTCAAAGAGATCTTTGAAGTCATCTGATAATCACAGAAGTTCCCAGAAGATGGAGATCTAGAAGCTCAGCCCAGAAATAACTGCCCAAACTGCTGCATCTCTTAGTTGCTCCTGTTTTGCTGTTTTTCCATGATGCTGGGTGACATTGCTGCAGTGAATGGGACAGCTCTCTCAGCACCCTTGGATGCCCCCCTTATGGGCCTCTGAAATTGGGGGTCATCTGGTTTGCTGAAGAGGTCCCAAATTTGACCTTTTTTTCCCTCAGGGGAGTTACGGTGTTTTGGGATCATTCTTCAGTGCTCCTCACTATGCAGCCAAGCTTGGGCACCTGGTCAGCCTCAGAGTAGACCTTGTCCACAAAAGCCCTGGGGTACTTTGCCTTCTCCATATCCTTTGTCACTGAGTTGCCTGCACCATGAAGAAGCAGGCCCAGCTGGACCTGGGCTTTCTTTTGGATGACAATGCTGCTTGAAAGACAGAGAAGTATTTCTTGTTGCCCCTATCATCCAGACTGTTGTTGTCTTTGCAAATGGTATTTTGTCCTTCCAGCATATCTGTCTCTCCTGACACTTTGTTGTCATCCACATAATTTGTGATCATGTGTTTGATCTAATCATCCAGATCATTTATAAAGATTGAGTAGTAGGAGTACCAGTATCTATTCCCTGGGAGCCCTGTGCCTAACGTCTGTGGGTTTGAGTTTGAGCCATTCATCACCACCCTTTGACCTCAGTAGCTTAGACCATTTTTCAACCCATCTCGTGGCTCATCTGTCCAGTCCAGAGCTTGCCAGCTTGTTCACAAGGATGTTGTATGAGAAAGTGTCAAAAGCCTTGCCAAAATCAAGGCAGATGGCATCCATGGCTTGCCCCTCATCCATTCAGCAAGTGATTTAATCACAGAAGGCAACCAGATTGGTCAAGCGTGGTTTACCTTTGGTAAATCTGTGTTGACTTCTCCCAGTCACCTTCCTGTCCATGGTGTTACTGTCAGTAGCTTTCCTGAGGACCTTTCCTCATTTTTCCTAGGAAATTAAGTGAGGTTGACAGACTTTAGTTTCATGGATAATTCTTTTTGCCCTGTTGCAAATGGGCAAAATAATTGCCCTTTTCCAGGCATCTGGACTTCCCAGTGACCTTTCAGAGATGAGAGGGAGTGTTTTATAGTTATGCCAGTCAACTCACTCAGCACCCTCAGATGCATCCTGTCAGGTCCTGTAGACTTGTATATGTCTCACTTGTAGAGACGGTCCCTAACTTGGCCCTTCTCTGCTACTAGTGGTTCAACATTTTCTCTGCCACTCCTCCTTGATGTAGAGACTTGGTTGCTGACCTTACTATAAACACCAGGGTGAAGAAGGCACTGGCTACCCCAGCCTCTGCTGAGTCATTTGTAACTAACTTGCCAGCCCCATTCAGCAGCAGACCTCCATCTTCCTTGTATGTTTACTTCCTACTGGGATAGCTCTAAGTGCCTTTCATGTTATTCTTGATATCTCTTGCCAGTTTGCTCTGCTCTAGCAGAACTTCTGCATTCCTAGCTGCACCTAACTGAGGATCATGCAACTGATATTTCTATGTTCTCTTTTGGAGTCTGTCCTGTTTTCCATTTCTTGCATGTTTCTGAGGTACTGCCTCAGTATCTTGCTGTTTATCCAGGCTGGTTTCTTGTTATGCCTGATCCTTTTTCCACTTTGGGAAAAGGGGTCTCCTTGTGGTTCAAGAAGGGCGTCTGCAAAAATCTCCCAACACTCCTGAGCTCCTTTGCTCGCCAAGGCAGACACCCATGAGATCCCTCCTCACTGTTCCCTAAGAAAGCAGATATCTGCTTTTCTGAAGTCCTGGGTCTTCTTTCTGCTGCTTGTCTGCCTCGTGTCCCTTAGATCTGAAACTCTAGAGCCTTATGGTCACTGTGGTCTGTGCTGCTGTATTGCTTTCTCAGCCAATACCAGGGGGTTAAAGTCCCTATGAGAAGCAAGTCCTGTAGGCCTGAGGGCTTTTGGAAGTATCTGGAGAAGGTTTCATCCATTTCTTCTGCCTGATCCAGTGGCCTGTAGCAGACACCTACTACGAGGTCTCTTGTCATTGGTGGTCTTTCTGATTTTGGTCCAAAGGCACTCTACAGAAGACACACTGTGGACTCAGACTGCTCTTCTACAGAATGCACAACCCCTCATCCTCTTCTGTCCTTTCTGTCTTTCCTGAGGACCTCTACCTGGCCACTGCAGGCCTCCCATCACACGAGCTTTCCCACCAAGTTTCTGTAATTCCAATGGCATTGTAACGATGTGACTGCAGGTGGAGCTCCGTTTCTTCTGACTTGTTCCCCAGGCTGCAGGGGTTGGTGCACAGGCACTTGAGATGACGCACCATTTGCCCCTTGTCCCTGGGAGGAGTGTGGGAGCCTCCCCCAACGGCTCAGCTCCATGCATGCTTTCATCTTGTCCCCTCTGGCCTCACTCATCTCCAGGCTACAGACAGCACTCCTCATTAAACTGAGTTTTAATCTGCTCTGCTGTTAGCCAGCTTATTGACAACGTCCTTGCCCCTTCTTGGTAAGCCAATCCCATTCCTTCCAGAAGCCTTTGAATGGTCTTCAAAGAGCATTCTGTGGTCACGGGATGTTAATTGTCATTTTCCCTACCACTTTCTTTCTCTGTCTTTCTCTCTCTTTATTTCACCTACCACTTTCTTTCTCTATCTTTCTTTCTCTCTCTTTATTTCCCTCTTTGAGAGTTGTGCTACCGCTATGAAGTCCTGAAGACAATGTTGAGCCACGGGGTGGTGTGAGAGTCGGTCCGAAGTTGGCCCAAAAGGACAGTAATGTCTCAACATCGTCAATAGATTCTTGGAGATGATACAAGGACACCAACACCCGAAGAGGGAGGACTGCAAGGTATGGAGAGCAGTGTACTGTTCTCCACTACCTGGGACTGAAAGTAACGGTCGAGGTACGAAAAACAATATACTATTCTCCACTACTTGGGACTGAAAGTAACGGCCAAGATAAAGCCACACATAGTTGCTGTCAAATAA
>NW_009632768.1:0-11110 GCF_000690535.1 Cariama cristata | reverse complement strand
ATTATGATAGGAAAAACCCACCTCCCAGCCGAAGGCTACCCGCTTCCAAGGCAAACCTCGCGCAGAAGTCTTGTTTGGAGAGGTGGAGGGAAGGCGGAGGTTGGCAGTGGTCCATGGGACAGGGGAGGTGGCAAGGTGTGTTGCTCAGCATAAAAGATGCTCCTTAACAACCAAAGTTGAAAAGCTTTCCCCACCGGAGGTCACGACGATAGGAAGGACCGACAAGACACCGCCGGACGCGGGACCATAGGGACGCCTTGGACCTGTGGTGGCAGCTATAATATTCTCCCTCTCTCCTTTTACTTTACCTTTTCTTTCCCTCTTCACTCTTTTAACCTATCGCACGTTGCTTTACGGGTAACATAATAAAGTTACACTGATTGATTGAAACAAAACCCCTTTGGCGTTTTCGCCTTTTGTTTTTGCACTTCAAGACCGGAGTTTACGAACCATCATGAGTCCATTACTGAGTGGACCGTGACACAGGGGCAAAAAACCTGCCTGTGACACAAGCCATGCAGGCAGGTGCTGACTGGGTAATATGCTTGCCCTGCCTGCACCCTTGTGCTGCACTGACAAGAATGAGGAGACAGCAGACTTAGTTCTGGTCCTGTTTCCTTTAGTCCTTGGGACTCTGTTGTCCTGCTTGTTCTTTCCTATCTCATGTTTGCAGAATCGTTGATGCCACATCGAAGAAGAGGGTGGAAGCTTGTGGGCTGGATCAGCCTTGGCAGTCTCTCCATGACATGCTGGGCTTTGGCTCCAGGTAAGCGGCAAACTTTCTGTGACTGGGTGTTAGGTCAGCAGATGGGTGCCACAGTGTCCTGCAGAAGTCTCGTGATACTAATACCCTCTCCTTCTTCTCCCTGGGGATTTTGCCCTGTTTAGTAGAAGCTACTGGCCTGGTTGTCTGTTCCAGGGACTCTTGTTTGTTCTTCCTATCTTTTGCCAGGACTCCCTGGCTATTTTTCATCTGAATTTTTCCAGGTGAGCGGTGAGTTGTTGTCTGTCAGAGACAATTGTCTCTAATCAGGTTCTTTTAGATTTTCCACAAGGAGAGTTTCATGTTTAATATCAAATTTACTAATGTGGTATATTTGGTGAGTAAGCTAGGAGTGCACAAGAAGTTGGGAGGGGACATGGCTGGGACAGCTGACCCCAACTGACCAAAAGGATATTCCGTACCGTATGATGTCATGCTCAGCAATATAAAAGCTGGGGGAGGAAAGCAGAAGTGGAGACATTCAGAATGATGACATTTTATCTTCCCAAGTAACAGTTACAAGTGATGGAGCCCTGCTTTCCTGGGGATGGCTGAACACCTGCCTGCCAATGGGAAATAGTGAATGAATTCCTTGTTTTGCTTTGCTGTTGTTGTCATCGTTTGCTTTGCTTATTAAACTGTCTTTATCTCAACTCACAAGTTTTCACTTTTACTGTTCCAATTCTCCCCTGTATCCCACCAGAGGGGAGTGAGCGTGCAGCTGTGTGGTGCTTAGTTACCAGCTGGAGTTAAACCACGACAGCTAAGAAAGCAGTCTACTAGAAAGAATGCAAAAGGTATGCTTACTAGATGGAAGATGTTTTACAGCTGTTATTTTGTACATTACTTCTGGCAGTGATGACACTGTAGTTAAAATGATTGTAATTAGTATAGTCTTGTAATTGTTATTCCTATGTCTCTCAACCGATGATCAGGCTGCTCACATTTTTAGAAGTATTTAGAACCTGTGGCTCCAGCACAAGGCATATTCTCATGTACTAATAGCTCTTTGAGAAATACATTACAGAGCTCATTGAGTTTTGGGTTGTTAGTTCTTGTCAAATCCTAGCCATGCAAAACTAAGGATTGGATGTAGGTTACTACCATGTTTTTTAGCTACACAGTTTATGCAGGATTGAAAAAGTGTGTAAGCTGTGATGCGCTATTGACAGTGTGGGAGCATAAGAAGGGGGGACTGTTTGAACGAATCTGTGGCTCAAATGATGAGGCATCATAGGTGTGCGGTGAGATATTATTTGTGATTTCTGAGGAAAATTGCAAACAATAATACACTGACATGAAAACTAAGGCACAGAGTTGTTAAGTGATTTCTTTCCCATTGGATATCTGTAGGAAAATCTATAATCAAAGATGGAAATTTTATATGTTCCTTTTATTGATTAGCCTCTACAGATTATGTTATGAAGTTGCAGATGTCTTGAACAAAGCAGAACAGAAAAAAAAACAAACCCAAAGATATTTATAGGGAAATAAGAGAGATCTGAAAATCATATGTATTAAAAAATATCTGTATGATAGTTACTAGGGAAATAGGTAAACCTGAATGAAAGCTTTTCTGGATTCAGTTAGTGCTGATCTGATCCCACATTTAATACTTTCATGAGTTTTGAATGGTTTCTATGGGAGCACTTGCCTTAAGGCTGTTTCACTCACCAAGGTGGCAACGTGGTGTGCAAAATGACCTTTTGCCCATAGCTGATAGCAGGAGCAGCAGCACTTTGAAAGTATGCCTCTGGGGAAGTTATAATGGTTTCTCAGAGGATTTGTAGAAGCAACTTGTACTCAGCTTCTTGGCCTGACCATCTTCAGGTGGTATCACCCACTTCATCTTAAATTGGCCTGCTAGAAGCCCATGTGAATGTCATTTACTCAGTTTGTGTTCTACTACCCAATTTATCCGAGAGCTCTTTGCAGAAGGCTATACCGGGTGAATTTTTGTGTGTTGTACACTGTATTTTTATAGCTGAGAAATGACTCACACCTCTCAACTGCAACAGCTGTTAGATGGCCATAAAAAGCTTAAATATATCTTGCTATATTGGAATCTTAACATGTGCAAATTCATGATTGCAGTTACCAACTGAATGCTGTGCAATAATGGTAGCACAGACAGCTTGCTCTCAAATGCCATCTTATGACCGTAGCCTTCCTTCCACCATACAGCTGCCTTCTATACACCGTTCTTGGGCATCTTTACAGTTGGCAGAATATTGCATCTGAATTCCCCAATGTAAGCATTTTTACAGCAGACTGCTGTAGCCACCGTTCTCCTGGTGGAGGTCCCTAATTCCTCGTGAGTTTCATTGTCATTATAATGAAAAAATTGACACACTCTAGATGAAACTGTGCATGTGTGCTTCGCTCTTGAAGCATAATTCTTTGTTAAAAAATCTGACTGCGTGCACATTTTAATGCTATCAGTATTTTTTTGCATTGTGTTTGTGAGAGAGGCAAGTTACTTCAGTAGAGGATTCAATACCATGAACATCTGAGTACGTGTGTTTTTGTCAAAGTATCTGCAGTGAGAATAATTTGACTGACTCTTTTCCAAATCACATGTCAGAAGTTTTTCCCTTTTTGTGGTTAGTAGTTAAAATGTTGAAACAACTATGATGAAAACATCCTTTTGGTCCATTGATTACTTAAAAGATGTATGGAAAATTTATTTTGAATATTCATTTTTAAATTGTAGTATTGATTCTGTTTTATAGGGAGAAATAAAATTCTCTACAGTTTTGCAAGTGTGTCTTCAACAGTACTAGTGAAATGGAGATTGGAATGGAAGGTACTGCTGTCTTTTTTATATATATGCATTTTTTTTGTGAGGAAAACTGCTACAGATACTCAAGAAAAAGGACCCCCTAAAAAGAAACATATGACAAAAGTAAGTACAGAAAATAATTTTTAATTCTTAAATACATGCAAATTCAAATAACTGTTTTAGAAAAGTGTGGCTGTATATGACAACTCAAGTATTTTTCCCATGCAGACTGGATGAGAATGACCATTTATACCATTTTTATTTTATAGGTGAAATTACTGTGAACAAAATGTGATGGCTGGTCTACTTGGAACTAGGAGATTTTCAGCTACATGTATTCATAACACAAATCTAAATATGAAACTAGACCTTGACATTAGTGTCTTTCAGGTTTTTGGTTTCTGGTTTTTGTTTTTGTTTTTGTTTTTTTTTTCACTCAAATAATTGATAGTTTTATTATCTTAAAATTATTATTAAGTTATTATTGTATTATCTTAATATTTTATGAATGTCTGTAATATTTTCTTTAAAAAAATTACTACTTTCAGCACTAGTCCAAGGTTTTTTGCAGTGCTCTCGACATTGTATTACATTGAATCTGGTGAAACATAATTATATCGGCTTTGCATCAGCTCAATATTTTCCATTGTAAATCTGTCTATACAATGCTATATAAACTGAGTTAGACATAGGGTTTTACTTGAATGGATCATAAATATTATACATTATTCTAAGTATAGTTACTTAAATTTTTTCTTGTTGTAGAGAGATTAAATAATGAAACCCTAACTTATAGCACTTTATCTCATTTTTATTTTCAAAATCCCCTACGAAAAAAAAAAAGGAAAATAAGTAGTTAATTTGCTTTTGCAGATTCATTTTGAAGAACTATTTTCAAGCCAGAATCCCTGTCTGCACTAGATAGATATAGCAGTAATTTATTCCAGGATATGTTCATGAAAATAAATGTAAAAGACCTTCTCACAATGTCTTTTTCAACCTTGGAATAAGTTAAATGAAGTCCCTTAGTTGATCGTAAACCATAAACTTGTGTAGCCTTGGTGATATATGTTCTGTCAAAGAGTCAGACCCCTCATCAATGAAATAATTATCCTGATCAATAAAGTAAATTAGGAAAAAAAGACAGAGTGTAAGAGGAAAATTCTGGGTAGGACAGTGAATTGGGTGCTGGAACTTCAGTTGTTTGATCTTGCTTTTATACAAAACCTGATAAAACCAAAAAAGGAAATGCCAGGATTATCTTCTGTTGAACAAATTTTATTTCTAATCTTAAATAAATAATCATGGCCCGTCGAACCATAAATCTTACATTCAAAACCATGCCTGAGGCTTAATAGGACTTAATGTGATTCTGAAATGGGGCAGCCAACATCGACAGACTTCATAAGCCCCTTCCAAACTCTCAGCTAAAGTGCTGTGATATATCAGGTAGATACATCAGAGGTAAGAAGCCTTTACTAGTAGATTCCTATGGTACGGTGTGGGTTTTTTTCAGGTTCAATATTTGATCAATAAAATTAAGGAGCCTGGAAAAAAAAATCATCTATCGGGTCAATTCGTGTCCACTGTAGCATCAGCACATACAGGAGCAGAAGCTGCCTTCTCAGCCTACAGCAAGTGCACCTTTCACCAGCTGCATGGTGGAGATGGTCATATTTAAAGCTGGTGATTGTGGGGAAAAAGTTAAACAGTTTATTGGTGGTAGGATATTTTAAGTTATGTGACTATATACTACAGAAATTAAATGCAAACACCCAGGAAGGATGAGAGGCACAGTATCACCTAATCAACGAGAACACAGACCACTCAGTTGGTTCCTGCTACAGCCAGTCAAGGAGAGCAACTAAACCACTGGTCCTGGAGTGAAACCCACCAGGATGACACAAGGGAGTATTGCTTACAGGGGGATTGGAATTACTATGGGATTCAGGGGAAAGAGCAATTTGCAATGAGGCAGTGATAATTTTGGGGGTTTTATGGAAGGGGATTTTGGGGATGTGCATAGTGTATTATGGGATGCTTAGGGGAATGAGCAAAGGCAGGGAAAAGGAGGGATTTGGTGGATTGGGGAGGAACAGGCATGGGAAAACAGAGGAAAGGGGATAAAAAGGTCTGGTCGTGTTTAAACAACTTGCTGGTCTGTAAATTTGTGTGACAGCTCTTGTGCTTGAACTGCAGTTTGTCTTGTGTTCTCATTAAATCCTAATTCTATGATCTGTGAGTCTCTATCCTCTGTGTATGTCTGTGTGAACACCAGCGAATATCCAGTTGGACTAGGAGAGAAGTAGGGTGAGAGGTCTGAGTACCATCCACTAAAGCTGGATTATGGGTCTGAGGGATTTGAGGGTCTAGGGGCCAACAACTGCAGGACACCAGGGTATGAATGCCAGGCACTGAATCAGCTGTGCCCAACACTAGCGACCTGAGAAATGCATGTGTGTGTATGTGTGTGCCTGTTGCAGCTAGCACACTCCAGTCTTGCTTAGCTGGAGAGGAAAAACAGGATCGAGTCATCCATCATTGATGTTTATGCGAGTCCTGTATTTGTGTGGATGCAGGTAAAGGCACTGGTGCCTGTGTGTCTCAATCTGTGTGGCTGGTGACATGTACACTGTTTGTGTTGTGTGTGTGTGTGTATCTGCACCTATTGGGAATACGTGCTCAGCCTCGAGACACAGAACTGCACCAGCCTAGCTGGGACAAGAGAAATTCCCTAGGCCTAGTCCCCAGAATATTGGACACATGAAAGAAAGGCAGAATATAGAAATGAATGGAGTGATGATTTAAATATATTCCATAGAACAGCCAGGGCAGTTCTGTGACAACATTGTTAAAATTTGGAAGTGCGTATTGCAGCCAAGCAGTTCCATCTTGCTTATCATAGGCAGTGAAAAAATCTTCGTCTACCCAAAACACCCACGTAACAACATCATTTGCTCCTTCCTCCTGGGGTGTTAACAACTTGCAACTTGAAAAAGCTTCTGAAACATGGCAAGGGGCCAGAGTCAGAGACATGGTGGGCAGGCTATGTGAAACAGGAATGAAGGCTGGGAGAACTTACATGGGGCCTGCAGGCACGCTTCAGTTTCACAGGTATGACCAATGAGTGTGCATCCAGGTATGATTTGCAGGAAAGGGGAGAATAAGATAGAAGACTGTTGATAGACAAGAATGTGTTCTTGTTTACATTGAAACTAATAGGATAAGAAGCTATCCTTAAAACAGAGAAGGTGATATGCTTTTTGAAAATAATGACCAAAAAAGGGAGAAATAACTGAATGCAGCACTTTAGACACAGGCAACTTTTTTCCTTGATTTTTCAATGGGAAATGAAATCAAAGAAGGCATGATACTAATCCTAATTCTGTAATTTTTTTCCCAATATGTGTAGGATAATGCTAAGGAGTTGAAACCTAAATCAATTAATGAAAGTGGGTAGCGTTAAGTCTGTATGTAAGAGGTTGTCATCAAGAACAAGGAAGAAAATTCACACAAAATATTTGTGTATTGGTATTTAAAAACAGCGATAAGGAAAACACAGCCCATCTCTAAAACATTTCTGGAAAAAAAAGAAGAATAAGTGGAATACTTGGTGTTTTACATTTAGAAGTAGAATTTCTTAAATCCCTGTGTGTGTGATAGATTTAAAGGACCATGAATGATCATAGCATTTGCTATACTTAGTTATCTTTTTAGGTCTTTATACTTGACTGCTATCTCATTACTGTTACTCATTACTACATTGAATCTACAGTGATTAAAGACTTGGTGGGTAAAAGGCTTATTACAGCTGCAGATAGAAAAAAAAATCCTTTTTTTGTTACTGAATCAAAAACAAGCCACAAAACATGCAAATAAACAAATCTATACTCTTGATAGTATGCTGGTTTCAAGTGTATGATAATGCACTTATCTATGCCTGAACAGAAACTGCAGTAAGCTATTGAATGCCAAGGTCTAAATTAAAGTACTGTATCTGCTGACCTTCACATTGTTAGTACCAGAAAAACGTACAGTTGCCATAACTATGCTTCAGTAAGTTAACTTGCTTGTATTCACACTTATGCCTGAATTGCAAATGAGAGTTGTATTGCAATGATAGGATTATCGTATTGGGTTTTTCTCCACCCGTGGATTCTTAGAAGTCAGAAGAATAAGTATACATGGACAAAGCTGCTAAAAAGCACAATGAATAGATACAAGCTAAAAAGCTTGCACTTTACTAAAACCAAACAAAAACATTTGCCCATGTGACAGCTGTAAAATTTGAAGGTCCCTATAAACAGTACATTCAGATTTGGGGTTGATTTGGTTGAGATCGGTGTCATCCCTAATACTGCACAGGCTTTTTTCCTGAATAACTGAGCCTGTTGTCTGTATTTCAGTTTCAGTAAATGGTCTGGGCTGACAGATAATCCAAGACCTTTTTTTTTTTTGTTTTGTTTTTTTAATTTTAGAAGCCTTCAATCTCTCTAGGGTATTGTCTGGAGGAATTTCTTCACTCCCCATGACCTGTAAAAAGATTTTACTTTTCTGGTAGCAGACATAAAAAAACTAAGCTTGTGTCTCTTGGAAAGTATCAACCCAGGCAAAAAACCACTATAAATGTATACCAAAGAAAAGACATATGAAAGACTAGTATTTCCTCAAATTTGTCTTTCCCATTGGGTGAGGTATAGTCATCTGATGAATATAAACATACACTTGTTCCATTAAAATCTTGAAATATCTTTACATTTTTCCTAAAACTTCATTCTATACAATCTATAATTCCTTCTAGGAGATGTTACTACTGCAAAAACAGTAATCTCAAAATAAGCCAAACTTCCCATGAAAAGGACACTGTTGATATTAACCAGCAGTTGATACTAACAGTGCAGTACAGATCAAAACAATACTTACAGGTCCATGCTAAAGTCAAGGTTCCACTGTATTGTTCTCTCTACAAATCAAGCACAGTGTCTACCTTAACAGGATGCAATTTAAACAGAGAGCTGATTCAACCTTTAGTAACTAAAAGATAAATGATAACTCTTTCTCATTCCTTTACTCTGAGCAGCTATTTTCTAAGACTAGAACTATAAATGCAAAACATACTGCTAGCTGATTGAAACCAACTGAAAGATATTTAACTCATGATAGATAAAACTCAAAACCTCTCCCTACTTAGACTACAGCAGGTTTTGCAGGTTCATTTAATTGTCAGATTTTAAGTAATTCAGAAACTTTGTTATAATTGTTCCACTTGTTTCATTGCAGAGTGTGAACGTGAGATTTCAAGAGATAAAAAAGTAGGCTTTAGCTCTTGTACTGAGCAATGCAATCATTAACTTTAAGCAGTAACAGACTTCTAAACCTGTATATATAGTACCAGATGGGGACACAAAACTGGTCAGAGGACAGTGTTCTACACTATAATTTAGGCAAATATTTTTCCAGTGATTTTGTGAAGAAGACATCCATAAGCTATGATTATTATTATTTGCATGTAGTTTTGTTTTTCAGTGAAATCATATTCTCTTCCATAAGAAATAAAACAAATGTTGCTTTCATGGAGTAGACACACCAAATATCAAGGCCTGTGCAGGTTGTTTTGTTGTTGAACAATGAGATGACAGCAAGTTTTGGATGTGTCTTAGCTTAACAAAGGAACTTTAAATATTCTTATCTCCTTTGGAGCAGAGATCATCAGAAAGTTTATCAAGGCTATTTTTTATTTAAAAGATTTTTGTCCAGAACTTTGCTTCTCTGAAAATAATCTAAGGTAAACATTAACGAAACAAATTAACATCTTTAGTATTGGCCACAAATTCCTCAAAGGAATGGTATGAAAAATCAAACAGCAGTAGACCTGGTAAGGAATTTGCTGATAAAACATAAATGCCAGAAAAGATGGGTGGTAAATAACAGGGCAGAAGCATCCTTCCTATTACACTGGCTTCACAAAATGGTGTTGAGAAAGTTGTGGAAGTGTTGGGAAAGATTTCTAGGGTTGATGGTCCAAGTATGTCAATGGGTCCTTGACACCTTTACTATGTTTGGGTTGGATAAATGACAACCACCAGACTCAAAGGCTGGAAATTTCCAACTTCAAGAGAGATTTCTGATTGCGCTACCCAGCACTAGGGGCTATAAAACCATTCTAGTTAATATGATGTTCTTGTCCTGTTCATAGATTTTTGTAACTGAACTTTACTGATAATTTCATCATTGGAGTTATAGGCAATGTGAAATGTAAAAAATCATAGCAGTTTGACTAAGAAGCTCTGAGGGAAAAAAAAAAGTCTATCTCCCTGATATGTAGAATTTCAGTGTTTCCAAGATTAAGACTTTGAAAATTTTTAGAAGAGTAGGCTTGGGTCAGAACTAAACGACTTCAGAGATTCGATTTTTAGTCTAGATGGAAAATTCAGTGATTTCCCTCTTTTCCCAATTTTAACTATAGACTATTTTCAAATACTAAAATGTTAACTGAGGCATACGTAGTAAATCAGCACTCATGTACTTGGTCAAATATGTAGCAAAACACAGTTTGTTTCTAAATATGTGGGTTTTTACATTCACTTTAAAATGTGTGTATGTTTTATTTCATCTAATCCTTTCTACTATTTTCAGAAATATGAATAATGAAGATATTTTCCAAACCTTCACAGTGTTACTTGAGGAATATGTTATAAGCTGGTATTAAATATTAAGTCTGGAGTATAGATTTACCACATTCAACCATTTTTATCAGTCTGAGAAGTAAATTGACTGCCTAAGTATGGTGTTCTAGATTGACAATTTCAGGTCTTAAAAATCTGTTGTGAATAAAACAGCCCATTCATAATGACTTAATGTTTTCTTGCTATATAGAAAAGTTGACGTTAGAGAAAAAAGAAAGCTAAGAGCAGATGGAACCATTTCTATGTCTTATTTCTTAAGTGTAAGTAATGTATGAGACAGCTGAAGTAAACATTTTGATAGCTTTCCCTTTTATTCTGTAAGTGTGTCTTGTCACTTTTGATACGTACATAAGTCTACTATACAAATAGAGAGGGCAGCAGTGTGAAATTTTTTGTACCTTTGCAAACATGTGAGGACCCCCTCACTTCAGACTGAGTTGAAGAGCCATTAATTAACCTTAATGCATCTTTATAGGACTAGATTTATAAAGCAAAAAAACTGATGCTTTATAAAACAAAACAACTCAAGCTGAGGACTGGAAACCCACACTATATGCATAAGGGGACTGTCCTGGTTTGGCTAAAACAGAGCTATTTTCTCCTTTCAGGAGTTTTTCTTGCAGTTAAGTTTCTTCTAAGTAACTGCACTTTCTGACAGTACAGCTACATGTTTTTCAGACAGTGTCTGCGTTTCAGACCTGATAACGCTCGATGTTTATAGTTGCTACTGAAGTATCAGTAGGATTGGTATGCAGAATGGCCCATGTTTATACTTCTCCCCATGAGAACCAAGGCCACAGCTGGCCCTCTTTTGTTAAGCGAGTAAAAAGTCATAAAAAGGTCACACCTGTGATGGGACAGGTGACCAAAAACTGACCA
>NW_009632767.1:50729-59560 GCF_000690535.1 Cariama cristata | reverse complement strand
CAGGGGGAAGCAAAATGGCACTTCTGTGGGACTTTGCAGCGCTGGTTGCATTTCACAGGGTCGTTCCCTCATGGTTACTGGAGGGAGGTGACTTTCCTCCTCTACTCGGCTCTGGTGAGGCCCCAGTAGGGGTGCTGCGTCCAGCTCGGGGATCCCCCAGCACCGGACGGATGTGGGCCTCTGAGCAGGTCCAGAGGAGGGCCTCAGAAATGGTGGGAGGACTGGGACACCTCCCCTGTGAGGAAGGGCAGAGAGAGCTGGGGTTGTTCAGCCGGGAGAAGAGAAGGCTTCAGGGAGACCTTTATTGCAGCCTTTCAATACTTAAAGGAGGCTTATAAGACAGGCAGAGACTTTACACCAAGGCCTGTCGTGACAGGACAAGGGGCAATGGTTTTAAACTGAAAGAGTGTAGGTTTAGATTGGACATAAGGAAGAAACTTTTTGCGATGAGGTGGTGGGATGCTAGATCAGGTTGCCCAGAGAAGCTGTGGATGCCCCATCACAACACTGGAAGTGTTCAAGGTCAGGCTGGACGGGGCTTTGAGCAGCCTGGTCTGGTGAAAGATGTCCCTGACCACAGCAGGGAGTTTGGACTAGATGATCTTTGAAGGTCCCTTTCCACCTAAACCATTCTTATGAATCCATGATGCTGCAGCATGTGCTAACAGAGAGCCAGAGCGTGAACGTAGGCAGCAGAAACAACCAGAAGTTTGGAAACATGGGGGAGAACCACCATCCCTCGTGGACTTCCCTCCAACAGGGCATTTCAAGGGTTGGCAGAGACAAGAGGCCCTGCAGACTAGCTCACATCCCAAATTTAGTAACAGCCATTTGTGTTTTGACATCTACACTGAATTAACCAAGTAATTCACACCTCAGTATTGAGCTTTAATATTATATGTAGGTTAACGGCCTCAATAAAGATTTTAATGTAATATTTGAATGAATCATTCTCTAGGTGCTTTGTCTGCATTTAAGAAATGCTGTATGCTGAAAACTACCACTTCTATGGATGTGTTCCTTTATTCCCGATTTTTGATTCCCTTCATCACTCAAACTTTTAAGTCCATTTCAACTACATTTGGCATCCAGATTCAGAGCTCCCCCAGAACAGTCAACTTTTGTTACCTGCCTGTATGGTGGCTGTAAAACAGGCTGCCTAGTCCTGGGTCTTTCTTGATGATACTGGGCCTCGTTCCCAGTTGTAGAGCTGGATCAAATGATGTTAAATAAGGATTTGGACCAACCCCCAAATCCTTGCAAAATGGGATGCCATTAAATAAAGTGTGAAACACCATTCCAGAGGGCTGTCATTGGAGTAGGTACTGGTCGTGCTTTATTTACAAAATCCAGAGATTTGTACACAGCAATCTATAGGACAGCATAGGGCTGGTATCAGGAGGGTAAAGGAGACGCTCCGCAGGAATTGAAGATGCCAGCAAGGAGTGATCTCAGTTCCACAGGGAACCTGCTTCCTTTTGACTGAGGAAGCCGCCAGACCCCTCCAGGAAGAAAAAGAAGAAAAGCAGCAGCAATAGCCAACCCAGGCTGATGTTGCAATTTTCATTATAGTTGAGGCATGGTAACACAAGTGATTGGTGAAGGAAGAAAGAGGAGACCAGCAGGGTTTCAGCACGCCACTAAGGGCCATCCTGCCTGGTTCTTTACTTCCAGCGCCCGCCAACCTTGCCCTTGACTCCTGCCTTCTTGCTGCTACAATACAAAAGGAAAAAAAAACATGTCAGCATGATGGGAGCAGTGGGGTTCTGTGACCACTGTGCATTTCTGACTCTTAGATTAGGTTCAAGCTGCTTTCACTTCTCACATGTTGGGCACACCTGCCATAGAGCACATCCTGAGAAAAATATTGTCGATATTGCAGAAAGAGATTCCTCCTCTTAATGAAAGGCCAGGATGTGCATGTCTGAAAGAGGTAGACCCTTCCAGATTCCTGCATTATCGGGACAGAAGTCCACGTGATCTCAAAACTAAATGACAGGCCTATCCAGCCACAGATTTGCTGTTTCCTGAATTCAAATCTGCTGTGACCTGGATTTTAGGTTTAGAGCTGTTTCTGGAGAAAATTTCCTCATTATCAGGGAGCTCTGGTCAAATTCCCCAGATGCTTTAATCATCTGGTAGTAGAGGCAAAAAGCTGAGCAATAATTTAAATACAACTAAGAATTGCTTTGCTCTGACAAAGGCAGAGTGGCTTCTTCCTTATAGCATGAGAGCAAGAGCCTCCAAAACACTCCAAACAACTTTTTAGGCCTCCCCTCCTATCAGTATCCATGTCTTGCTCGTGATGTGTGTGGGAGCAGTCCAGCTACACTCCCCACGCAAAGCACATGAGGCAAACTCTCTCCAAATAGTATCTTCTTGCACACAGAAGGGCAATCCTACATGCAAGCCACTTACCTTCTGACTGAGAAGCAAGCACGCCTGGAGTCAGAGAGGGGCCAGGCATGAAGTTAGTCGAGTTAGATTCTGCACTGGCTCCCGTAGGCAGCACCGTGGCTTTTGGGACTCGGCATACCACCAAACCTTTCCATCTCACACACATGATGATGAGGCTGCTTCTTGAACCAAAGCACATGCAAACTGGGGGCAGCTCTTTGACATGGCAGAGCATGGGGTTGAGGGCCAAGCAGAAGGTGGTAGGGCCTTGCTATCTACAGAGAGACCTTCTTCAGAACCACTGTTCCTCCAGGGAGCAGGAAAAAATGTGGATGACACATCTGGGGGGATTTTTGTGGTGCTGCCCCATGGATTGGTTCAAGAGCACTAGCCGTATTTACAGAAGGATGTAACAGTGACACAGACGTACACATAGTGGATACTTTACCTTTTGACCAAGTTAGACTCGGTCTATTTGAAAAATTGTCATTTCACATGAGAGAGAGCAGAGTGTTTTCTGCTTATCTTAAATTCATCTCAGTGTCCCTTTTGTCAGTCTTTCTGCAGGTTCAAAACCCAGTATGGGAACTGCATAGCTCCTCAAACGAAGGCAGAGTCCTTTTATCTCCACAAGCGCCTGTGATGTTTGATGTCATGCCTAACCTTTAGAGTGTGCTTAAGGAGACTTAATAAAGTCTGAAGGAAAAGGATCACTTGATCCTTGTATAACGCATTAGCAGGCATTGCTTTGGAATGATACAGTCTAGCGCGGATAGAAATTTAAGTACAGAGAAATCTCACGAGCTGTGGGCTTCTCAGTGCAACCTTTTCAAATGATGTCCCAAGAGAGTATCATGTCTTTTGGGGGAACAAGCATGCAGTAATGGTACAGGCTGTTGTGGGTGGTGCAGTAGTGCCCCTCAGAAGAACAGCAACACCCAGACAAACCATGGCATCCTTCTGCAGCTGCACATTCTCCTCAGGTTTATCAGCCTACAGCTCTGTATAGAAAATATCATGGGAAGGTCAAGCCTTATGTTTGGCATCTACAGGCAACTGAGCCCCCAGTGCTACATTCATCTGATAAGGCAGGGTGGCTTGGGGAAGTGGAAAGGCAGTTTCTGGTCACTCCTGTCATCCAAAGATGTCACCAAAGACCACCACTTCATTCTTGGCATAACTTTGCTAAGAAGTTACAGAAGCACAGTGAAGATCAAATCCCACCACTGGAGAGCTCTCTTCCCTTGCTTCCCTGCATCTCCTTCTCTTTGTCTGTTAGCTTTCTACATGCCCTAGGCCCCAGGCTTTGTCTGGCCCTGGTCTCTCATAAGGTCACTGTAAAAACCTAGAATAGTTAAAGATATGACTCAAAAAAATCTAACGAAATAGAAGTCTTGTGGGAAAGGAAGGTGGGAGAGAGATGATGAGTGAAAAGAACTCACAACAGTAATCCCGTGTTAGTTTTGTTACACACCATTCCTTATAATCTTAGCAACCAGTTGTTTACCCTCATAAACAAGGGTTGTGTTCCCTCAAGTATTCAAAGCACCTCAGACAGGTGTTTGAAAACCCCAGCAATAAGCAGATGGAAGTTTGGCAGACATGGTGTGAAGAAATATGATTTTTTTCTTGTTAGCTGTTACATTCACTTCAGTTTCCCCTTCATTTTCTCAGTGTGAGGCAGGATGGGAGTTGCCCTTCCACATCTCTGGCCTCATTTCATTGCAAGAAGAAAATGTTGGTGTTGAGACTGAAGCAACTGCTTTGAACACTGAGACGATATCCCCAAGCCAGGACTTAGGAAGGGGATATAGGTACTTACTGCTTCTGAGCCTGATCGATCCGGTTCCTGAGGGTGACAATCTGCAAACAACATACATGACCAGGGTTTTTAGAGATAGAGAAACCTTATTCCCTCATGGAGAGGGGACTTTTACCTGCTGCAGTGCTGAAAACAGATGCCTATGGTAGGGATTAATACTTTCTTTGAAATAAAAGCTCACCCTTGCTTGAAGGAGAGAAATGTTGCTCCTTGGCAATAAATCTGCAAGCCAATTTCACGTGTCAAAGGAAAGAAGAGCTAGAATTTTATAATCCTTTTTAGAAGAGTTCCTACATACACCAGTTAATCTCCTATGTGCTCACACGTCAAACTGCAGGCAAGTGAACCAGAATGAATGTGACCCTGGCCAGCTGGAAAGCTCTCAGATGGCTCCATCACCTGTATGTGTCAACCTCACCTTCTCAGTCTTCCCCTGCTCCTACACATTAGGAAGTATGTAAGCTCAAAGAGCTTCAGCGGTCTTTGAATGGGGACCTCAAGAATGGAAGGTGGATGTCACATTCTGCTGGGGTACCTTTGCTGGTTGGCAGAGCAGGAGGTGAGGAGCTTGCAGCAGTCACCACCTTCCCAGCCACTCACCTAATAAGAAACAATGACTTTTGAAGGGGCTGAAGAAGACAATATTTAAGGAGAGCTTCAGCAACCACAGAGGAAAAGGTTAAAGTGAGGGCTCTGAAGACCTTCCCAAGCTCGGCTGATGACTGCAAGCTACTAGAAAGCCCGTCATACAAGACGGAGCATCTCTTTGTTTAGCCATGGCTACACTGCGTATTTCAACCTGATGCATGGGAAAGCAAACACCTACCTTGCACAGGATGAGTTCCTTATGGCCTGACTTAGCACCTCAGTCCTGGTCCATAGCCCTGGACTCACTACAGAAATCCTGGGACTCTTCCAGCTCAGGTACCGGAAAAGCCAACAAGAACTAGGGTGTGATAGAGAGCCCTCTTTTGCCCCTTCACCTTCTGATTTGTAATTGAGTCAGGGTTCTACCTAGATTTCCTGGAAAAATGCATTTGCCAAGACATATGCTTCGCTTCTGCTTTTGGTGTAATTCAAAATTCTCCACTGGCTCTGCAGGTCCAAGAAGTGATGACCCAACATTTGAATATTTAAAGTAGCACTTGACATTGTCCGTGTGCAAAACAAGAAAAACAAAAGTCATACATTTGGGGTGGCCCAACAACCAGTATTTCCTGGCTCGTGTCTTTCCGTGGCAAACAGAAACAAAATAAGAGACTGAAACGTTAGTGGTAACAGGACAACACAAGGAAGGAAAGACAGCAGATCGCCTGCTTTTGTACTTACTCATGGAAGTTTTAATATCCGCCGCAGCAGTTTAAATGATTTTTTGCAACCGAGTATTTTTCCCAAGCGTGGATGAGAACCAGCTGTCTTCAGTTGGGCCCAAGGACTTAAGACTTACCTTCAGTGATAACCTTGTGACAGTGACTATAACACTCACTCTCCAATGAAGCGCCAAAGAGCAGCAGACACCAGAGCTAAAGAACAGCTCTGCTCCTGTGTGTCCCAGTTCCTTCCTTTGTCTCTCCCTTACATTCTTGCTTGTGTCTCCTTTATTCCCTTTGCTGTTTTCTCTTACCGTTCTCCTCACTTTTTTTCCTGCTATCATCTTCCCTTTGTTCTTCCACTTTTCTTCTCCCATCTCAGCTGTGCATTTTTCTTCTACTTTGTTCATTCTTTCTTTCTCTCCTTGCTTTTCAGCAGCAGCCACCCATCTCTTTGTTTATGCAGAGGTTTCATTACCATAACATGTACATCTCCCCTGGCACTGCCTTAATTCCTGTTTTTCCACACCTGGTTGACCTGTTACCCTTCAGCTCGCCCTCTCCAATATTTTGGATCTGGATAAGCACGTGCCACAAGGTGGAGAATCTTTCCAAACCCGATACCATTCTTTTCTGTGAAGTCCAAGCTATTACATATGCATCCCTAAGTTTCTGCATGTATCCCAGGTGCATCAGGGTGACTGCCCCACGCACACAATACCAGAGATTTGGATAGGGAATTATTTTAGAGATGGTCTGAGTGGGTTGCATGCTCAGTTCTTTAGCCACATCCCTGTTGGACCCCGACTCTTTTCCTAAATTACTGCTTCATTTCTTTTTAAAGAATGGAAAGGGAGAGAAAAAGGAAGTGAAGGGAGAGACACAAGTTCCAGTTTTCTCTTTTCTCTCTGCATTTGGAGCCAAGTGCCAGATTCTGTCTGGCACCTGGCCTCTGACCATGCGCCAGGCTCATGCATTTCATAGCCTTTGCTGCTGCTGTTTGTTACACAGGCAAGTTCATTGTACTTACAACTTGGAAAGCTCCTCCACCCTGCAACGCATTGTTACAATCTAAGAGAGATTGAGATAGTTACGTTGGTGTTGCTCATTCCCTGTCAGCATCTGTCTGTCTGATTGGGAATTAAAAGGAGAGCAAGACAGAGAGATCCAGTAGGATTTCTCAGCCAGTGAAACCTGATGTAGGTGAGCGCAGCCCTGTCCTGTGGCTGTTTGTGAAGGTAACACATCCACTTTCTGTTACCATACGACACTTCAGCCAGATGCTCCTGTCTGGAGACAGTTTTCAGTGACTCCAGAGAGCTCAGTCCACAGGGAATCTGTCTGGGATGGGAATAAAACTTACATCGTTCAAGTGTGAAATTAAAGATGGATTTAAAAACATTATTTTGTAATGGAGATGAGTGAATTGAGAGTTATTGAATTTTCAGGCCACAGTTACTTATAGATAAACAAGAATGAACAAGATTTGTTTAGGCAGAGGGTGGAGAGTCCATTTTCCGTTGGGATTGCCTTTCCATGGGGCACTGAAAACCTTGAGTGTGGTCTATTCAATTTCAGCCTAAAATGTGAAATCTAGTCCAAGTATGTATGTTACGGGAATGCAGTTCCAGGTGTCTTGCTGCTTAAATATTGCAAAAGGGCATCAAAGACCCAAATGATGTCACCACATGGCTTTTGCCAGAGGAGTCATGGAGATTTTTACATTTTGGACCCAGCGCTATCAGCAAAATGGCTTCTCAACTCACCTCATATTTTTTCCTCTTGATCTGCTCTGTAAAGTCATACTTTTCAGTCTCCAGCTGGTATAACCAGTCCCACAGTTCCTTAGCCTTGTCCCTGGGTGTTTATGGGGAAAGGAAGATGGGAGAAACACATCACATCGCATATTTTCTACGGTTTTCACATCACTAGTAATGAGGCTTTTTACGTTCATTTAATGCAGTTCACACATCTTCCTGCAAACCCTTTCTGTTCTCTGAAAGCTACTTACCATTTTCAAGGTTACATTTTTCTCACATTCTCACCCAAGAACCTTTTAGACTTTCACTCTTGCATGTGTCGCACACTAATGTGTTTCCTATAGATTTAATTTTCCCCCTAACTCTTGATGAAAGAATCCAGGGGAATCAGACAAGAAAGAAGGAGGGCTCTGAAGGTCACCCAGATGAGCACAGCAGCTGCCATTGTGCGATCTCATCTGTTTCAGGGCTGAAGTGAGCCAACCTCATTTTTCAATCACATGTAAACTCCAATGTGTGGAGTCCAGACTGTCATCTGATGACTGCTCTGCACCAGAGCACGCAGCTCTAACTCACCCCTGGGAATGCTACAGATACCAATCTGTAGCTCTGTTCAACTAATCTCAGAGCTGGGTTTATACTTTGTACCCAGTCTTGTAAATGGCTAATCCTAATTAGCAGGAGAGGCTAAGGGAGCTATGCCAGGAGCATGGCTAGGTGGCTACCGAGCTGTTTCAACAATTCCCCACATCTCCATTTCCCCTCCGTTCTCCAGATAAAGGAAGGGCACAACTGATAAATTTCAAGGAAGGCCCTTTCCTCTACCTCAGTTTTTCACTAGAGAAGACTCCAGGACAGTAAAACCAAATTTCAGTGGATTACCAGTAAGTTAGGATAAGCATGTTACCTCAGCTTGTCTTCATTAAGGTGATCAATGTTCAAGGGCTTGCGCCTCTCTGCCAGGACCTTCTTCTTTGTCTCTCTCGCTGTTTGCTTCTTTCCTCTCTTCTGATCAGCCTGTTTTCAGAACACCAATTAACATCAGACTGCAGAAATTCAGCCTGAATGAAACGATTTCAGTGACAGAGCATGTAAGACAAGCTGCTAGGGATCCGGAAGAAGGAAAGTTGAGCTGTTTTCTCAACTTGTATTAAAGACTGTTCCCAGTCAACCCCATGGTTTAATGTTTCCATATTTCTTCCACCGATCCATGCTTTTTACCTTAGCCAGATAGCTGCTGTATGTGGCACCCATGGAGGACAGAGCCTTCTTCTTCTTCAGATCATCCTCAGCTTTTCTCTTGGCATCTTCTTCCTCTCTCCGTGCCTTTTCCTCCTGTGGAGTGTGACACACAGAAGCAAGTTACTCTAGGGGAGACTCACAGCCAGCCCAGTGTCACTGCAGGGAATGTGATCAGATAAGCACGTTGATAAGAATTGGCAACTCCTGTTTCCTGCCCTTGCTTCAAGAAGGTGGTCATTTCTTCTTCAGACGGAGAGAGGCAGAACCTGTAGTTTTTTCCTCTCTCTAGAGATCTCTTCC
>NW_009632767.1:43411-50714 GCF_000690535.1 Cariama cristata | reverse complement strand
AGATGCAAAGGTACTTACCGCAAGCCTTGCCTGACGCTCCTTCTCCTTCTCAGCACGGATTCTCTGTTGCTCTGCTCTTTCAGCTCTGCGCTTCTCCTGCAAGAAGCAGTGGCAGAGGCATTGAGTCATCCATGTGCATTTATCTACCTCCAGTATTATACCCCACCACCAAGAGCTTTGGTTTGTAGAGAATGAACCACCTCTTCCCTTGCCAGAACATGCAGAAGCGTCTCATGTGCAATTCCCAGCTGTAAAACAAGAGGCTGAGAAAGAGGACAGATGTGGGGAGAAGCCATTTGGTGGTGACTTGAGCGGTCACTTCTGTATGTGGCAATACAGCTTTCTGCCAAAGTCTGACAGTGGACTAACGGATTCAGCTTCTCATCTACAGAGAATCTCTCAATCTAGTACAGGGAAAGGGCAATACAAGGACTCACAATCCTCTCCTTGAGGGCAACCAGCTCTTCCTCTTCCTTTCTCCTGGCTTCAAAGTGGCTATCAATCAAGGCTTGCAGTTCAATCAGGTCTTTGTTCTGCCTTTTCTTTTGGATGTCCTAGAAGAGCAGGAAAATGCGTTAAGTAAGCCATCTTGCTCTAGGAACATGCCCTGGACATTTCCAGCACCTTGCCTACACAGGCAAACAAAAGCAGAAAGCGTCTGCAGATAGCCATGAAAATCTATGGGATTAGCTTAAATGACTGTTGACGCAGGTCAGGCTCATCCAGGTGACTGTTAGGAGCCCAGAAACGAACAGAATCCAGATCTCCCATTCCCCTACACCAAATTTTATTCCTGGCTTTGCTTATCTACCAATCTTTGCATATACTTAGCTGCCTCCTCTTTGCTTTGGGATATGAATCTTACCTAGAAAATATTCCTGCATTTTGGGCAAAGCAGATATTTCTGTGGAGATTTTCAACACCAGAGCTTCTTCATTTTTCTATCAAATTTCTAGGAAGGTATTTGGATCTTTGTTTATTATCATCATTTTAGGTATTGTTTCTCAGCAAAGATGCATATAGGCCTGCTTTATTTCAACCTGCAACTTTCAAACCGTTTACAAAGGGGATCTGAGATCTCCTAAAACAGTTACTTTCTCCTTTCTTCATATATTGACTTCAAAGATTCAAGGATAAAAAAAAAAGAAATACATTATTTTAGCTTAGTCACATGAGCAACGAATATGTCCGGAGAGTTTCAGGGAGCAGAGAGTAGTCTTTCACTGAAAACAGGTGGCAAAGCATCCGTACTTTTGTCCTTGACTTTATCCTCAGCAATACCCAGTACAGGAGGAGTTATGTGGGTTTGCACACATGTATGGCTCAGGTACAGACAGACAAACACAGCCAGTCTCAGGAATACTTACATCAAAATCTACTTTCTCACCCTCTGGTATTTTGGGAGCAGTTAGTCTACAGAAAGCAAAAAACAAAACAAACAAACAAACTCACAAAAACCCAAAAGTATTTTCATCTTAAAGAACAGGCAGCTTTTTAAATAACATGTCCTGACCTGCCCTGCCCTCAGGAACGATGCTGACAAGGAGGAATGTTGATGGAGATAGAGAGGGCTGAAACAGCAAGTCAGTGGAAAACTACTCCAGAATAGCACTAAGGACCATTGTCCTTCCTGGAAGGTCGTGCAGGGCAGGGAGTTACCCCTAAAAACTCTTTTCATTCCCGCATTCTATGGTCATTTCCTACCACACGGAAAGACATTGGTCCACGAGGCTGTAGGTGCAGTAATGCACGCTCCGTTTTGGGCAACTGGCAGAGTGGGAAGGTAAGGTGCTGAGGCCCAGAGCCAGCAGGTCCATCAGAAGCCTTAGTTAAGCTCAAGTCAACTGAGCCCAACATTTGCAACCCTTCCTACTGTCAGTGATCTTGGATGTATGGGCAGTTTCCCAGCTATGGCCACTCACAGAGGATTTGCTGTTGAGCCACCTATATCTTGGGGTACTGTGAGACCACTATATCTTGGACAGTTCATGAGTCCTCTGACTATCAGGAACCAGTCTTAAGATGACCCTGGCCAGTAACTACTGCTAAGGCATCCTCTGACAGAAGCAGACATCCTGGAAAGGCATGCAGGAACAGCTGGAGGCTGCACGAGGGAGGGTTGGATAAAGGCTTCAAGTGGCCATTTGCCTAATAGACAATCTAAGGGCTTCTGCTAGATCAAAAAAATGATGCCAGGGTTTTGAAATTCCCTGCCCCTCATACTTACTTTATTCTGGGCTTCTCCTCTGTATTTGGAAACATGGAACAAAACAGGAAGGGAAGAAGAGGGAAAACAGTTAGAACAAGAGAGATTGTACCAGCTGCTGAAGTAAAAGGAGGGAAGGGAAATTTAATCTTAAGGGAAACATCCCAGAGAAACTGGTTAAATCTCAAGCACTTCCAAAAGAAATACACACACTCACACACCCTTTTTGCTAGGAGCAAATCTGTTTTTACCCTTGAAACAGAATTTGGCAGAAAAGAATCAAGAGACTGTATAAAAGTCCAAACGTAGCATCTGGAAATCAATGGTTTTATGTAAATGCAAAATTGTTTTTCTCAAACCATCCTGACCAAAGCTCTAAGGAGGACATCTGGGCTGGAGGGCAGAAGAAAAATGTTGTCTTTTTCAATCAGCACTTCTTTGGCTAAAGTTAACCTGAATTCACAGTAGTGTCAATGGTAACAAGGCTTCACCAGTTTTACTCAAATGCCTCACGTGGAAGCCAGGAGGGAAAAAGCTTCATGACACACATTTTCTCCAGGTTCATTGACTCTCAAGACAGCTTAGGGCTCATGTCCCTGAGATATCTTGCTCCTCAAACCCAGCTTGGAAAGGCCATCCTCTCTTAGCAAGCATTCTCTCCTGCTGAGGTACATGCAAATTTCCCATGGCGTTAATGGGAATGATCTTTGCATCTCCAGGAGGAGTATAATGCCCTGATAGGTAGGCTAAACCATCACAGAGACTGTCAACTTGGGCCCTCCGGCAGTCAGAATTGTTCCCCTGCAACAAGTGACCTTTCCCTGGCTCTCAGAAATACACTGTCTTATGACTTAACACTGTCTTAAGTTACTTGCTTAACATTTGTGCTTGTGATCAATTCCCCTCCCTGCTATGCTTTTTAAACTTTTAAACTTCAGTTATTAACTCCAGTGTAATGCCAGTAAGTTCAGCACTGTTATTCCCACAAACAGAAGTAAATTAAACCTATGTGTTTATTCTGGCCCAGTCTCACAGGGACCCAGGTTGACGTTCATAACCACACGCTACATTTGAACTTTCCGGGATGCTGCTGGATTCCGAGGTACAAGACTCTCCCTGTGTTGGTTCAGTGGGAGGAACTGAGGTAAAAAGCTCACTGCCTCTTGAATCTGGGAAAATAAAAACAGCTTTGTAAAGTAAAAGTAAAAACAGCCTCCCTCAGGAGTGGGTGCACGAGTCCTGCTATCCTTGTCATAATATAGAAAGCTATTACACTATATTTTTTCAAATGC
This sequence comes from Cariama cristata, assembly GCF_000690535.1. NCBI lineage: Eukaryota > Metazoa > Chordata > Aves > Cariamiformes > Cariamidae > Cariama > Cariama cristata. The sequence goes on along the minus strand of NW_009632767.1, from coordinate 47,216 downwards.
TTATTTGCATCCAGCTGTTTGGGACTGATGGAGGAAATTTGGAATAGCAAATGGAACAGAATAGGATAAAACAAAATGAAACACTGTAAGAGGAAAAAAATAGCAAAAACTGATACTGGAAAATATTTAGTAGAGACACCAGTTGCAAGGATGTTGGATAATAAAAAATTGAGAAAGTAGCTGGAAATCGTTTATTGAGATAATTAAGAGAAAAGACGTGAGAGATGCGTAAAAGCGATCAGAAACCAACCTTTCCTTTCTCTCACTATTTCCATACCAATTTCAGTAATGAAATTTTGGGGGGCAGACTTTTCTCATTTACTGCAAGAACACTGCCTACCAACATATATCTCAGTTGTGGCCTCCAGATGCTAGACCAATGCTAATAAAATAAACAGCATGTAATTAGAAAAGTGTTTTAGACCACTTGTATAAATGAAGTCACAAATCACTCCCGAAGAAAAATACCATTAGCCAACAGCATACTTCTATATTTCTCCAGGTTTTTTTATTAATTGTTTTGCTTTTCAAATAGTCAGTGAGCTTCTTAACACATCAGTTAAATTGTTTTTTATCTGGAGAGTGGAAAAGTAATCACGATTAACAAGTCTATCAGGGATGTTATTCACACAGGATTCCCTTCCTTTGTGACATATCCAGATAAATTTCATAAACGTTCCTGTTTAGCTTAAAGCTGTCAGTTAGTAACACTTCAGAGAGGGGAGGGTGGGGGGAAGTAGACAGGAAATGACTGGGTTTGTTGACCTTGGTTGCCAGGATTGATGCCTGTCTGTCAATAACTGTGTGAATTTGGTTTCAGCTGCCACCAAACCAGCACTTTAAACTTAATTAAACCAACAAACAATTGTAAAAAGAAAAAGAAAAATTAAGGTTAGTTGTTCTTGAAATAAGAGATTGTAGTTAGAATATTTCAAGGTACCTCCAGAAAACCAGAAAAGGGGATAACAAAGAAACGGGAGCCTTTGTTAAAAAATTAACGGTAATAAATCTGTCCTTTGCAGTGCATGACCCAGCATTGGCCCATACTGTATGCACCAAAACCAGCCCAGGGAGGTGATTTATTTTTAAATGCCCCTTCTTTCAAGGCACCAAGACAAGGAACTGGGCCAAAATTTGTTGATGAGCAGGAATTGTCATAGCAAATTCCTGTTCCTATGGCGGATTTTGACTGACATTCTGGTTATTCTGCCCATGAACCATGGGGCTGTGACAAAATCCCCACATACAGCCCTGCCAAAAGAAGGCAAAAGCCACTGGAAATCCAAGTTCACTGCCCTGGTGATTAGAGAATCTCTGACTTTCTGGTTTCCAAAAGGGTTTAGTGCAGGGAGAGTACGCACCATCATAAATACAACCTTGCTTTCTGCTGCCCAAACTATGAGATATTCATACAGTGCTCCCTTTCTCTGTGAATCCATCTGAACTACCTTTACTTCCCTCAGAAATCCCTAAACACCCTCCCTTAATCCCACTTCTCAGAAGCAACGTATCTAACTCAAACTGTGTCCTTGGGGAAAAAAAAAAAATCAATATGCTATTAAAAAAATAAAAGGAAAGAGAAAAAGGAGGAGAGAAAGGGGCTCAGAAAGGTCCTCAGGGTATTTCCCTAAATAAGAAAAAAGCCTGAAAAGCGAGCAAGAAAATTAAAACAAACGAACAACAACAACAAAAAAATCTACAAAAGGAAAACAAAACAAGGAAACGCAGAAAATGCGGGGTGTTTTCAAGGGGCGTTGGGCTTTGTCTCTCAAGACAGCTGGCCAGGTGTTCTAGGGCTTGGGGCAGTCAGAACACAACCGAGTTACTTCAAAGGCCTGTAAAAGTCAGTGAGAGTCTTTTCATACATTTAAACTAGGTTTGAATTTGGCCCAGGGGGCCTAAGTCATCTTGCCCAGATAGAAGAGCAAAACTGATCCTGAATACATTTAGATTTGGTCCTTTCACATGAGTCTTGTTCCCACCCATGTGCTCCAGCACCCACGAAACCAAGTATTATGAACACACAATCTTAAGCCCCATGGCCTGCCCCACCAGTCTGAATAAATTTATTCACGCGCTTGATGTTTAGCACAATTTGAAGTGCATGGCTGGAGCAGACATTTAAATATCTGTAGTTTCAGGTCTGGAGACCATAACTACCTAAGGCTGGGTGAAGAAGGCATGTCTATGCAGTGCTCAGCTCCATTTTCAAGCATGCCACCGTGATTTAAGAAATACTTTCTGGATTTTTTGGGGATAGAGAAGGTTTGCTGATGACAGCTATGACACAACAGGTTCTAGCTAGAAGACAAGCCTAGAGCAAGCTTCCAGAGCTTGGTTTTCACCATCTACTATCCTAATGAGGATGTACAGGCTTCTCAATACAGCAGTGACCCCCCAAGGCTGATTGGATATGCACAGTGAGCGATTCTTTGCGGCAGAGATGTTTTGGCCCAGTTCCTGAGTTTAAGATCAAGTAAGGAACAAAAACAAATATAGAAAAAAAAAAAAAAGAGAGAGATGTTAGAAAGGTGACTTTAGGACAACATCGAGCTACCATCATAGTATTCGCCGCCTTCATCAGCTGTAGGTAGAAGGATAAAAGCAAAAGAGAAGAAGCACAGTAGTCAATCCACAACCAGCACTGCTCTCCTAAGAGCAACTGTCCCCACTCCCTCCCTGCTACACTGGGAACCTCAGACTCTCCGGAGATCAAACGAGAAGAAAAACCACCTTTTTGGTGATTTGATTTGGCAAACATAGAGCCCTTTTCTCCGTGTTCATCCAGAAAGACCATTTCCCTCCCCAGCTCTCTTTGCTCTTGAACAAAGTCAGTGTTTTTAATACTGTTTGCCCAGCACTGAAAGAGAAAAAGGGTGAGAGTCTGTCGGTGCATCACATACCTTCTTCAGGGGCTTCCTCTGCTGGTGTCGTGGTGCAAGCAGTGATGGAAAGACAGGAAATAGGGGGGGGAAAAAAAAAAAAAAGAACAGATATTTAAAGCTCTTGGAAGCCTGAGAAAGAGACCAGGGAATGCACGAAGCAGGGAAAGTATAAAGGAGGAAAAAAAAAATAAAGAAATTAGTGAATTAAGGCAGGGAGAAAAGGTATCTGGAGCGGCTGTCAGGAGTTAAAGATGCTGTAAGGTTAAAGTAGTAGTAAGCGTGGAGATTAAAGGAGAAAAGGGCTGCAAGTGATCATTGTGGTTAATATTTGTTTCTCTTGGTTTGTTCTCTTCTGCCAACTCAGGACTCCTGTTCTCTCTCTCTCTCACACACACACACACACTCGTGTTGCAAATTGGTGGAGTAAATCAGAAGTCATGTCACATACCTGGCTCATGAACTTCAGGTGTGAAGTGTCATGGAACAAGATGCGATGGAAAATAAGAGAATGAGAACGAGAAACTTGTTATTTCACACACCAAAAGAGCTTTTGAGTCAAAGGAGAGAGGAGGAGCAGAGAGGAAAAGTGGAGAGGGGAATGCAGCTAAGAAATAAACTGGAGGTAAAATAAATTAATTACATTTGAAATAGCATATAAGCAGAAGTCACAGGACAGGAAGGGAATTCAGTCAGGTCAAACAGGCAGATTTATGATAATAGTGTGGTGCTTAAAAAAAACTTCTGAACATTATATGGCATAAAGCACAACCTGGCAGCGGAGCATACTACGGTTTACCTTGATTTGAAATATGCACATGAACAGTCGGCACTCTCAAAGTGCTATTGGATCTATCCTTTTCTACAGCAGTATTTCAGTCATTTGAAATAAACACAGTGTGGTTTGGAAACCTGCTGAAATT
>NW_009632767.1:35975-43400 GCF_000690535.1 Cariama cristata | reverse complement strand
ACTCATCATCAACATTCAGCTAACTTCCAGAGAAGATCAGTTTTCTCTTCTAGATCTGTGGCTTAGGCCATTTTCTTCCTTGAAGACTTGATGTCTATATAAATCTACTGCTGTTCTTCACATCCATTTGCAATGTAGAATTACAAATGGATTACTTTGTAGGAAGAAAAGGTTCATTAAAAGTCTGCGCAGGTCTACATTTCATTGTTGTGTTTGTTGTTTTTTTTTGACAAAGCAAGAATAGACCAGCAACGCAGATTTGCAGGGCAAATTTTGCTTTTCAGCCATACATGCACCATTGAATATTTTGCAAAGCAGGCGTAAAAATAGTGCAAAATCTCATAGTATTTATACTCCCTGTATACAGTCAATGGGTCGAATTCTGCCCTGAGATTTTAAACAAAGGTTTCCCTATAGGAAGAAACATTCATTCTCATATCAGAGTGCAGAATTTAACCCATTCCACAAGGACACTTTTCACTGAGCTACTCTTTCACAATAGTATATGTGTTTCCCTAGGTTTTAGTAATATTTTGATGCAATAGGTAATTTTCCTCCTCTTTACTGCTGATTACACTTTACTGAGAAAAAAAAAATTAAACTAAAAAAAATCAACCATCCCAAAGACATGCACGTTACAAGCTACCATTAACAGATAGGTTGTTATCTCCTGTCACCTTGTATTCACTTCCCACGCACACCATCCCAGCAGACAGACACTGGGGAGTTTAGAAGTTAAATCACATACCTGGAGGGGGGGCTTCATTTAGTAGGAAGTGTCAGGGGGAAAACATAGGAAAGGAAGATAAAAGAATTAGAAATAAGTTATTCAGGAGGGGATCACCTCAAACTTAGACTGTTAATAAGAGTGGAAAAGGAGAGTAATTACAGTGGGGTGTGAAGTAGATAGGGAGAGGATGCCATAGAAATGAAAAATAAAGGGAATTTGAATGTTGATGAATTGCAACAGTTTAAATCATGCAAATATATAAACAGTAAGTGATTGTAGTAACACTGGTGATCCTTCAATTTGAAAGAAAACATACCCAAGAAGAGAGTTTTACAAGTATGCAGCTTAACCTGTGTTTCAGCTGTGCACATGCCCTTTTAGCTCTGGTATCAGAGCAGGTACGGGGATGTAAGAGTTACAGCTTTGGATATATCTCTGTTTGCATCAGAAGCTCCACTGTCTAAGAACCTCCACTGGCAGATTTGGGACTTGGCTTTGCAGAACTGGAAATATTCAGCTATACACAGGGCTTGTCTCTGCTGCAGCGTAGAAACGGCTCAAGCCTGCACGCCAGGATGCTGCTGCAGGCGATACCTGCCAGTGGAAGCAGCTTGTGTTTCTGCAGCTCAGGTACCTGCTCTCTGCCCTGGCTGCGGCGTAATCACAGCCCTAGAAGTTTTCAGGGGCACTAAAACAGTTCTTCTAAGCTTCTTAGAAGGTGACTCTTCAGTTACTAACAGTAATTATACTTTCCTATAGGGCAAATAAAGTTTAAGGAATCTTAAGAATCGATTGATTCTTCATGACTCCGGTTTTCTTCAACATCTTCAAATTCCTATGTACAGGAATGCTTCAGATTAATACATAGGAATTTAGAGGTCACACACAGGCGCTTGGTTAGGTGCAAAGTGTAAGCAAAGAAAAATAAAGGAATTAGAGCAATAATCACACAACAGCAACAGTTCTGAACTTGTGCAGGCCAAAGCTGTGACTTAGAAGATGTGTTAGACAAAGACAGCACTAATAACAGAGAAACTAAATAATCATACAGTGATATGAAAAGCTGCGACAGTCTCCCTCTGACATAAATGTTTTCTTTTAAGCTTGTTATATTTACTTCTTCTTTATAAACTTTCCTTTTTGTTATGCTTTATGTTATAGAGGGAAAAGAAAACATGGGGTGGCTATAGGTATGGCTTTATTGTTAATCAGATTATCAGGTTATGTTAATACCTGGTGTTTTACACAAATTTCAACCTCATATGTATGTCAAAGCTTGAGACCAACACTCAAGTAGTGAGTAGCAGTTCAATAAATACCATGGAAAACAGGTAGAGAGGCAGGCAAAGCAGCTGGGATGGTAGCAATGACCTTTAACTTGTGCAAACCAAGGTCAGAAAAAGCTTAGGAGCAGATAAGCGACAAGAGTGAATATGGTTAAAAGGAGAAGAGAAGGACGTGAAACGAGAAGCAGCGAGAACAGGAGGGGAATGAGAAGCAGCACATGGGTGAATGTTGAAGCGTTAAGTCATGCAAAAATCAATCAGACGGCTTTCACCTCACTCCCTTCAACCCTGGCAAAAGTACTGGTCTCCTCTAAACTAAGAGGCTGCTCTCCCTCTGTGGACAGCAGAGTGAAATAGCTGGGATGGGCAGTTGCTGAGATGTGACTGCTTTAATAAAGCTACTCCAAATGGCACAGAATAACTCTCACAGACAGTTTAGAGGACGCTGCAAATTCAGCTTCTGCTTTTCTGGATAATAAATATTATACCGTTCCCGTACGCAGTGTAAGGATGGCTCTGAGTCCCGTCAGTAGCTATTATTACAGTTTATACATTGAGGTATTTGTTTACGAAAATGTTATTACATTTTTCATGCAACAGTTAGCTCTTATCCTCATTATTATGCATCACAGAGCAGAGGAAATTATTACTGGTGGAAGGTGTAAGGAAGCTGCAAGTTACAGTTTATCATTAATATTTGATTTTTATCTGTTTTCTTCCACCATCTTTGAATTCCTGAGTATAATATTAGAGTTACTGGTATCATTTTCCAACAAAAAATCATAGTTTCAATTAAAGTTTGGTATTTCAAAACTCATGTAGATTTGGATAAGATTTGGGTTAAAAAAATAGAAAGTTTCACAACCATAAAAGGTTGCATAGATATGAACGTCTCTAGAACAAAATCTTTTCATTTTTTGCCTTGTGACAATCTCTCATTCAAGATTTGTTCTTGCATTACGCTATATATACCCCACATTATCCATAAAGTCAATACTTCAAAAGCATCTAAAATAGAATTTTCATTTCAAAATTTGGAAATATTCCATAGAGGAAAGAGGGGGAAAAAATGTTGGAATAAAATGTTTTGTTTCAACTAAATAAGAAAAAATAATATTCAATAGCTGCCAAATGAGGTGTTGCTCTTATTTTTTGTTGTTTTGTTTGTTTGAAAAGTTTCTGTTTTGTCCCAATTCAGCACATGACCCAATTGTGAAATTGCCAAGCGCAATTGAATTTCCAGCACACAATAACCCTTCAGATTGACGCAGAGGAATTCAGAAGTCACATACCTGGTTCATGGACTTCTTTAAGAGGGAAGTAGCAGGGAAGGAAGATGCAAAGAAAGATAAGAGAATTAGAGCGAGAAACAGAGGATGATTAAAAAAACCTTACACTTCTTTTAGCCAGGGTGGAATGGTTAAAGGGATAAAAAACATTAATGAGATTAAAAGAGAAATAGAGGGCACGTAAGGATGTCAATTAGAAAATCATGGAGAGGAAGGACAGGGGGTGTTGGAAGATAAAAGGTGCAGATGACTAACATATATATTCATAATGTTATAAATCAAATGCCGTTGGTAACCTTTGGTTGAGAAAAATACTGGCTTGTATTTAAATCAAGTCCAATACCAATAGGTTTGAATGTGCAAAAAGGGTATAGACAACCTGTTCTTATTCATGTGCATAGAAATCCCAGCCTCTGCGGAAATCAATGGGCTCAAAGGAGCTGGCATTGATTTCCTTAGTGCCCAGGATTTCACCACTGGTGTGTAGGACCGTGCACCGGTGTGGGAAGGTAAGTACCAGCACGTTACTGCTCTCCGACCTGCAGGATGAAGTATCTGATGAAAGCCTAGCTGGACATGCAGAGGGGGGGAGGCAGAAGGGCAACTGAGAGGTAAAAGGGTTTGGGCTGGCAGGCTGATGCTTTAATAATTTAAAATGCTATTTTGCTAATCACATAGATTGTCTTACCAGATCTGGACTTTAAGTCACGTTATAAAATCAAGCGAAACTGCAACCCTGCTACCCCCATTTTTGCATAATGCACATTAACCCAGAAAAATACCAATAGTTACAGAAAAAGCATGCAACTACATCTTTTCTCTGAATTGGCATTTTCTGCAAATACAGTGCAATGAAAACGATGCCACTTGGTCCAATCCTTAGCTCAACAGAACACTAGGTATGACGCGGTGTCACTTGTTGCTCATGACTTCAGATGCAAGTCTCTCCGCATCAGTGTACATTGCTGCAAAAGCGAGTTTTGTCTCTGCACAGCAGCGGGGGGACAGCTGGAAGAGGTGGGCATGACCGAGGGACGTAGCATTGCCACAGGGCACAGCTGTCCCACCTCCAGCCCCGGTGCACAGCGTAGAGAAAATGGTTTTGGGAACACTATCCCAGTACCAACTGGTATCTGTACTGACAGACTGGTTAGAGACATGAGAGTGCTGAGGAATATATAAGCAATGCCCAGCCTGTGCTTCAGGCATTGTTTTCCAAACAGCGGTTAGTACTTATTACTCATCACACCACTTATCCTGCGAGAGCGAAGCAGCCATCAGCAAGCGTGCAGAGGATATTTTTGCATCCTCTCCTCTTCAACCACCTCCAGAATTCCTGCACGAGTTACCACTCCAGATAGAAACAGAGGAATTTGTAAGTCATGGCACATACCTTCCTCATGAACTTTAGCAGGTGGGAAGAGTCACAGAGCAAAATGCAAAGGAAGACAAAAGCATTAGAAACATCACAACAACTTTTCACTCGTACAAAAAGGAGAAGCCTGAGAATATAGTCCAAAGAAATAAAACACACTACAATAAAATGAATATGGATATGAAAAGCCCTACTGGAAGTAAGGGTACAAATGGTCTGAGATATTAAAAACATAAAGCTGATATAAGTGGCCACATCAGATGTCATTTGTCTTATATGCACATTCCTGCAGTGCTGCATAAAGCCCAGAGCAGCATGCCTTTTCACAGCCTGATGCTCGCCCAAGTGGATTTACAACCTGAAGCCTGCAGGTTTTTGGTGGCACATGGCTGCACGTACTACCGTGAGACAGTGGTGCAGAAACTCCATTGCATGAAGAACAAAACCGTCTTTAATCATTTGCAAAGCTAAAGCATCAAAATTATCACCAGTTGCTTTATACAACAAGGTTTAAGGTGGAAAAAGGGCACATAAAAAGGCTATCGTAAGTAAGAATGTCAGCCTGGTAAAGGAGGGCAAATCCTCTCCGCAGCTGCAGCATCAGCAGCTGCTGGAGCAGCGGAGCGATCATGGGCACATCTGCACATTGTCCAGAGGCCCGACCCACCCCGAATGGTTCAAAATAAGCCTCCCAGGGAGACCCAACAAGTCTCAGAGTGAAGGCTTTTCAACCTTCATCCTTTTAAGAGGTTTACATTTCCCAGCAGTTTTCATACTTCTTTTTTTTCATGCAACAATTACCACGTAGCATTGCCAGTGCATTCAGTGTCAAGACACAACATGAAGGAAGAGAGTACAAAACCCAAAATGGTGATGTGTTTTATTCTATATTAATATGTCTATTTTAAACTCCTGTTTCCTTTTACCATCTTATGGCTTACTGGCTAAACCAGAGCTTAGTCTGAAAGACAGGAATTCAGGAGTCAGGTTACATACCTTCCTCATGAGCTTCTTTAGGTGGGAAGAGCCACAGGACAGGACGCAAAGGAACGTTAGAAGAAACACATTATTACATGGGCTGATATTACACAAGCTGAAAACTCTGTTAAGCCAGAGGGAAAAGTTTTATCCCAGTAAAGGATGCACTAATGGCCAGGAGGGAAAGGACTTTGAGGCACATGTGGTTGCGAAACAACTTCACCACATGAAGGGAAGAGGCAAAAACATATCGGAGAAGGAGAATCTCACAGTAAGCTCAAATAATACATGTTGAAACTTCTCCCTAATTCCGGTTTTAGAGGAACAACCTCCTGCCATTGCCCAGATGGGCTTTTATGGGGAGCTCCACACAGGGAAGGAGGGGCAGAGAGGCTGGGGTACCACCGAGCCGATGTCTGTTGAACCTTGCACCAACACCATTCCCATGTGTTAGCCTGGGACTGAGCCGCTCAAGGAGGAGAGGTGGAAGGCAAAGACAACAGAAGCGATAAGGCAAAGTAACTGGGTCCTGTTCCTCTCGCACCACCTTTGAATCCCGCCAAGGAGACAGCGGGGAGCAATTTGGAAGGCGATGGCACATACCTGCTTCGTGAGCTTCGTCAGGTGGGATGTGGTGGGGAGCAAGAGCAACGAGATGGAAAATGAGAACAGTTAGACTAAAGAATGTGTGAATGCAATAGGGAGATCTAAAAAACACAGAAGGTGTGAAATAGAGAAACAGAGGAGGAGGTGAAATGGAGACACGCAACCAAAGCACGCACAGGTACAAGAAATGTAAAACCTTCAGGACCTGGATGATGTAAATACCCTGCAACCTGCTCAGAGCGGGTCCCTGTTGCATTATAAACACATTTACACTTGTTTCAAATATGCCTGTAGCACAAAGCTTTGCAAATGCGGAACCAACACACCCTTTGGCTCCTCACACCTGGAGCACTGCATCCCAAACCTCTCAAGTGCAAAGGGTGGGTTTCTGTTCCAGCCCCTCTTCTTCCCTGCCTCACCCACCTTGCAAACGCTGCGTGCACCATGGGGAGCCAGCTGGGGTTACTTGCCAGCGTCTATGTAGATATAATTAATAAGTTCTGCATTCTGCAGTATTATCATTTATATTATATATAATATGATATATTATAGTCTATAAACTTATAATATATACAATATACTATATATAATATTACATATTAAAGAATATGTACTATGTAACATATGGCTAACCACAGATGGATTTTGATTTCAAAATCCATCCGATCATTATCTGCCAAGCTATGTAGCAGAAACCAGTTGACACCTGATAGAAACCTTTCTAGCCAGACCCCAGTTATTCCACAGCGAGTGTTACAAACACCCCGGGCTAAAAATCAGCCTTGGAGCCTTCTGTGGCTTGGATGAAGGGGTGATATCTGCATTTCCCCTGCTGCTCTCTCCCTGAAACCGGAGCAGAGATGCCCGCACAGATACTCAAGGATACGGGGCACCCTCGGTGAAACTTGTGCAAGGGACACGAAAAGCCCTCTGCCTGCAGATCGTTTGTCCCAGCATCTTTCTCTTGCCTCTTGCTTTCTTCTACCACCTTGCAAAATCAAGGCACGCATCGGCACCGAGCTCTGCTGTGGGAAAGAGGGGGACTGAGGAGCTGTTTCACCTACCTTCTTCTTGAACCTCTTCTGCGGGTGGGAAACGTCATGCGGCAAAGGGAATGGGAGGAGAAAATTAAAACAAGAAATATCTTATTGGAACATTCTT
>NW_009632767.1:35602-35944 GCF_000690535.1 Cariama cristata | reverse complement strand
CAAGCTCCAAAGCCGTTATGGGTAAGAATACACAATGATGGAATTACAGGGTGAGAGAGAATTAAAAATAACATTTTTGTGGGCATATTATGGGGTTATAATTGTTACTGAAATATGGGAGTATGACCACAAATGAAAACCACATGAAAAAAAAAAAGACATCCAATATTTTATTCTTTATTAGAGCTGGCTAAAATTTCCTAAAACTGACTTTTGGTGAATTTTTAACCAAAAATAAAATTACTGCATTTCTTTTGTTTTAAATCTTTTTCTAAAATGGCAAAAAAAATTCACCAACATTTATCAATTTTTGAAAGTTCGAAGAAATTAATCCCTGAATTT